>NC_056468.1:36056647-36075840 GCF_008729295.1 Plectropomus leopardus | reverse complement strand
ATATTTGTGTATGTGTAATATCCTGGGAGTCTTTTCACCTTTTACTACTTTCTTACAACTTGTGGTACATTTACTACCTTTTTTCTCCATGTTTTTCAAAGAAATCAAACCAGGTTTCAAAGGGTAAGCAATATTTTTAATCCTGTATCTGCGTCTCTGTCAGATCTATGTCAAAAGTGCAAAAGTGCAATATTTTATTCTGAAATGTTGTAAAGTAGAGAGAAGCAGAAAATGGAAATACTCCAGTAAAACACAAATACTTCAAAAATTGTTCCCATAGACTTTAAATCACCCTCCAACAGTGCAGGAAATACTCACGGCTGGCTCTGGTCAGAAACATCGTTGCACAAAGAAGTGCAGAAACAGTCAGCATCTTCATGGTGGTGATGACGCCGCTGTTAAAGATGATGATAACCTCTGAGACAGAGAGACAGACGTGTTACAAGGACTTCTGCAGAGAGCATACGACTTAGACTGGTGCTATAAAAGAAATATAAAATATGATTATAATCAATACGTATCAAACCTGTCATAAAATTAATTTCTCTGCAGCCTCAGTCTTCTCGTGTCCTGAACAAGAGAAAAACCAGCTGTTATATACACATGCACTTACAAAACCAGAACCTGAGGCCATGCACATTGATCAAAGGGCAAATAAAAATTATCTGCTTAATAACTGTGAAAACGGCTGTTCCAAGGAAACCTTTCATACGGTATGTTTACACTTAAATCTTTTTCTAATTAAAATAAAAAAATAATTCATAATTCATGTTTTGGTTGTTTAGGGCTGCAGCTACCATTGATTATTAAAATCTCCTCTAAACTACTGTTAACTTCTAAAATATAAAATTACTAAATGAACTTCAGTTACAAATGAAGTAGCTACTGCCATAAAATAAAGTTACACAAATTACTGTTATAATAAAGTTTAATACAAGACTGTTATAATGTCAAATAATGTATACAATCAGTAAACAGTAAAGTACTGTTATAGTAAAGTTAAATAAAATATTGTTATTGTCAAATAAATCAAAGAGGAAACCACGGTGCTTTTATTTTTAAGGTTTTTGCTGTGGAACTGAAGCTTCCGGTCAACAGTTGGATGTTATCGTTAACGAAAGTTAAACCGTAACCACGCATGCACTGCGAGCTGGAAACAAGCAGCTTTACAGTTAAGATATTGCAAAGATTTCCAAACGGCACTGCTGCTCCGTAATCACAAAATGAGACAAGATAGTTGCGATTGGAGCTCTGCAGACAGAAAAACACGAACCTGCTCACACTACCGCCACTACGAAAGCTTCAGGACAGAGAGGGAAAAACAGAACCTTTTAATTTAAACGCAAGCCCCCACGAAGTGCGCTATGCGTTGATGCAAAATTGACATAGTGGCTGAAAGTGGAATTACAGCATTTGAGTTGGTCACGTGATAACACTGGCTCAGAAAGAGTTTTCCCCATTGACAAACATGCAGAAAGAGATGCCTATAAACCAGTAAATATTTTTGTTGTGAGTGTCGAAACCCTCACGAAACGGCCTCTGTAAACCATCTGGCTCGATAACATTTAGAAAGTCTAAAAGATCCGTAAGATAAAATCTTACTAATCTTAAAATCTCGCTCTCGACCGCGTTCAGTCGCGTTTGGCTGCTGTTAATATCTACTACAAATGCTCTACGGGCCAGTAGATCCAGGCATTTTAAACATTTCTAAACCTAAAGCTTTTTCTGCTTCATGCACCACTGAGCAGCTCGCATAGGCCCCGCCCCCATGGCTGTATCCAGACTTCCCTTTAATACATCCATGTTCAAACGTTGTCTCCATCATGAAAGACTGACGAGACTCAACTGTCTCATTAACAGAAAGCACTTCTCTCAACCTCAACTGAAACAAAATAAAACTCAGAGCCTTGGTTACTCTTGTTAGTAATTTAGTAAATCCATTATTCCAATAATCACCTGCTCTGGTTTGGTCGAAATAAATCTTTAATTCACAGCGTTAGATGTAAAAAAATTGTTATTCCACATAACCTGTCTCTGCCTGCTGGCCGCCGGCTGTTAACCGTCTTGTCACCTCTCCCTCCACATGTCACTGTGTCTTTTAGCTCAGCTACCTGTTCCACCAGCGATTACTGGAGAGTGAACTCGGGTGGTGCATGCTGTGCACCACATAAAATGAGTTCAGTAGAAAGAGGGACACCTGTATTTAAGACAGTAATAAAAAGTATACCTTCAGGATTTCTAAATAGAGTGTGACACTGTGATATTGCCCAGGTTTACTTGGTATGATATACCTTTATTTTTTATTAAAGTCAGGAAATATGACTTACTGCATATTAATTTCCCTGATATGTATCTCGAGATGGTGCTGGGTCAACAACATTCAAAGTCAGTTTCTCATATTGCTCAAAGGCACTCCTGACAGTTGCTCTATACAAACATAGTCAAATTCAGCTTAAATGTCTCTTTAAACAGAAAATCACTCAGTGCTGTACAAATAAACATAATTTATTGTTTCTGCAGCAGCGTGAGATAAACCACAACACCAGCCATGACATCCACGACGGCTGCTGGCACTTTCCTGATTGCGATGGTGTTTGCAGAGTATAATGTAGCAAACATATAGCAATCTGTGTTATTCTACAAAAACCTCTAGTGTATGATTGTTAAAAAATCGTATGGTATATTGCGATAGCTGCCCCCTGAATCAATCCTACTGCAAATCCTCATTCAGAACTTCAAAATGCAATACTCAAGCAGCTAATCGATAGATAAGCGTTGGTCATGTAATATCTTGTTCTGTTCTCCTGGTGATGGCCCTCTTAAAGCTCATTCATAGACTAATATTGAGACCAATTCATTTACGACAATAGAATACATCAGAATCAGTGCTTAAGAGATTTAGGACCCTAGAAAGACTAGGTGGTGCCACTGGCATCAGCTAATGAAAAAATAAAACTAAATAAAGGACAGAAAATGATAATAATAGCAAACCTGCTGCAAGATGATCTTATCTCCGTCCGTCTATGAGTTTGCATGTGCCTTCAGCCTTCCTCTGTGGAGGTGCCGAACAAAACAAAGTCCAACTCTTGAATACTCACTTACAAAAGCAAGAACCGAGGCTACACACACTGACAAGTTGTTTTAGCTCAGGAAAAATGACTCACTGTAGTTTATCTACTGATGGTGTTGGGCCAAGAACGCCCTGGATTACCTGGAGGTACACCTCAATTCCAAGTAAGAGGAAGTATTTGTTCAGTGCTACAAAAACAGAGCATGATCCACACAGAATACAAAAATCCACCATGACATCTATGAAGGCTTAAGTAGTAATTAAACCTCCCACTTTTGGCTCGAATGCCTCCTTCCTGGTATGTGAAAAAAGCTTAAAAATGGGCAGGGTTCACCGGTAAACTAATCATGTGGTAAAGCCTGAAGGAGCAGAGTCAGAAAAAGCTTGTGTATGTTTTATATATCATGTTTTCAGCTGTGTTTCTGAACACCTCTGAGAATGGTTGACCCAAAGGTGGAAAACAGTAGCTAAAGTTATCCGGATAGCACATAGCCTGAAGCTAGTGCTGCATCCGTCCATGTGAAGTTACTTGAGAGTTGAAATAGCAATATAAAAAGACAGTGATGCTCAAGCAAACGCACTCACGCAGGCAAAAACAGGACGGCAGTCATTCATCGCTGCTTTTGATCTATTACTGCTCTCTGGCTTTCATATTTAAGTCGTGATTGCTGATCAGTGACTCCAGGATCCTCATTAAGTGCTTATCCTTGTTACCGTTCGCCACCTCGGGTCTGTTGAACTGCACTACGTTAATCCCGTTGCCTCTCCGGAGCATTCCTGCTCCCGTGTTTCATAGCTTTCCCAGATCCTGACCGCAACCCTGGCTGTGCCTGACCGTGGTGATAGCTGTGCTGATGCTGTGATCCTGCCTTTGGTTGTGCTCGTGCTGTGGCTGTACTGATACTGTGCCCCTAGCTCGCCCTGATTGTGGTCTGGTCCTGGTTGCGCCGATGCTGTGATCTTTCCTTTGGACACCTCCTAATCAACACATGCATGAGACTGTTATCATCACCCTCATCATCACCACCCCACCCAACATCATCATAGAGAGCAATTACTAATTTCACACCTGCCGTTATTGTAATATGACATGCATCTGTTTCTATTATTGCTGTGCCTCTCTCCCCGTCTCTCTTTCTCTTTCCTTTTTTGCCATGATTGTATTTCATTTGTTATTTACGACATCTATCGCTCATTTGTCCGTCCTGGAAGAGGGATCCCTCATCCTCTGCCGCTCTTCCTGAGGTTTCTTCCTTTTTTTTTCCCCGTTACAGGGTTTCTTTTTCGGGAGTTTTTCCTCGGGTGATGTGAGGGTCTAAGGGCAGAGGGATGTCGTACACTGTAAAGCCCTCTGAGGCAAACCATATTTTGTGATAATGGGCTCTATAAATAAAATTGACTTGACTTGACATCGTTGACCCAGCCAGCGTTTAAGGAGCCGAAATATGGATTCCTCTGGAATCACAGGAGGTTGTCTGTCCGTATACATGTCCTTTGTAGACTAGGAGAAGTCTTATGGCCACGTCTTTCAGTTTTTCTTGTACAAATGAGGCAATAGGTGCATCTTTATTAAGGGCAGGAAGTAAAGCACACTCTTCCAGAGTTGTTTGTACTGACTGATTCTGCTATTTAAGGACTTGAAACAGTCCTGAAGACCAGAGCTGGCTTTACGCTGCAGCTGTGGGGACAGAAAATACTCACAGGTTGAGTTGAGACTCAACTAAAAGCTCACAAGCCCACTTAACAATCTGGACCAAAGAGTTTTTGCTCCTCGGAGAACATGACACAAGTGAAAAAGACAAAACAGATTCAATAAGAGACAGAAAAAAGAGGGTCAATGAGGTTTCATGAACATGAAAATTTGTTTTCTGAGACAAACAAACGCTGATGGGCTTTTTTTACACTGCCAAACCATTTTTCCCAAAGCTCAGCTTGGAGTCTATTACTATCCCGAGATACCTTCAAGTTTCACCTCAGTAAATAGTAAGTCAGTAGTTGATTTATGTTCCAACTCCTGAACTTCAGACAGTGACCAAATGATTGTGAATACAAGTAAGTGAAATGGGTTTCCTTCACAGCTGGCTTGGGTTCACCTTAAGAGACTGGCTGTAGACCTAAGTGGCATTTAAGGTGCCAGATGAGAAAGTGTTTGATGGTATACCCAAACCTGCTGATCACCTTCCCTTTGAAGACACAGCCAAATGTAAGATTATCCTGGAGCTGAGCCAGAACACCCTGGGTGATGATACTGTACATCCCGTTTGGCTGCCTCGCGAGAATATCACTAGTTGGCTTTGCATACCATCCAGACCTGGATAAACTGCGGGAAATGGAATAATGGATGCATCCATGGCATGTATTCTCTGTTTAATTTTGTCAGTGCTTACTTAGCATGGTGTTTGCTTGGCAGTTTATCAAACTGCAAAATCCACTGCTGTTCAAACAATGTGTCAACGATACGCCTATGTGTGCTCTGCACTGCTGAGCATCAGGCTTACTGGGAAGCTGTATTCAGTTCACTTGTTCAAAAAAATACTGTTCACTTTTCTAACTTAGATTAGGTAGAGTGGTGAAGGGATGACATATTTTTGTCAATCCAGAAGAAATCCACTGGAATTTTGATGAGGGAACCAGTGCAATGCTAACTTTCGGGGGAACCGGAGTTGCAAAAATGCTAAAAAATACTTCCGTCTTTTAGGACTCATTACTTCACCACTCTGCTGAGCAGCTCAAATGCCATGTAATATAAATGCAAGGAAACCTAAAAAATCCTTAAGCAAGCATCTTGGAAAAGATTTCGACCGTTGACAGCCAACAATAATTCTACTTTATGTTGTACTGATAGCATAAAGACTAATAACAGCTTTGTTATTTGCCACAAAGAAAAACAGACAAAACATCACTGAAATGCAAAATGTGCATTAAGTTGAATAGCTAACTTAATCAATATCTGAAGAGGAGTTGTTTTTGGTGGCTCTGATCTGACACCAAAAGCACTGCAAAATTGATGGTATTTCATGACTTTGCAATGAGATCTGGCTGACTTCAAGGCCAACCCAGGTTTGATCTACCAGGTCTATGGCTGCACCCAAAAAGCACCACCAAGATTTGCAAAATAGACATAATAGCCTGAATTTAGAACAAATTTAGGGGAGTTGATAAAGAGGCAGCTGATGTTGGATCCATCCACCAAGTTGGTTAGTAAGCAGTCCAGGCTTTCTTTACTGCTGCATTGTAGATATAATGGAGATTTCTGAGATGTGGGTGATGCACTTCAAGCCAAGTAACTTTCCATAGCCGTTCAGACCTGCGACACTTCTGTCCTAGGCAGCAGACGGCGTCCGTCATCCATGGAGAAGTCTCGTAGATAACCCCAGTCCTATTCTTTAACGGGGCCACTTTGTCCAGCGATGTGGAGCCATGCCCATTAAAGACTGTGCATGATCAAAATTTGTATCAATATCAGCAAAAAAAGTATTGAGACCACAATCGTTTTATCGCATACAATGTTCTTAACGATAATATGGTTAATCACAATCATCTCTGGGACAATATATTGTCCAAAAACATAGCTATTGTGACAAACCTAGAGTCACCTCTGCTACTGATCTCTTAGTCACACAGTGACATGCTGCTGAGTATGCAAGGTGTGCACCCACGGCCCTGGACGCAGAGAGAGATGTTAAATTTGACCTTGGGCTCAATCTCACAGTGTTTTTGTTCTGAACATGACAAATATATATTTTTTGAAGCACAAAGAGGGAACTTAATAATAGGAAGACCACAGGCTGTTGAATGGTGTGATGATAATTATCTTGAATGTTTCAAAAACAAAGGAAATGATTATTGATTTCAGACACAACACTGAACATAAAGCTGGTGTCATACACAGCAAAGAAGTCCACACTGTGGAGTCTTAAAAATATCTTTGAACAGTATTTGACCACCAACTTCAGTTTGACATTTGCACTGAATGGACAACAGAGAATCCACTTGATGAGGAAGCTGAACTCTTTCAGTGTCAGTGAGAGTGTTTTAAATAACTTTTATTGTTCATTTATCGAAAGTCTTTTAACATTCTCTTTTATCTGTTGGTTTAACAGACTATCCATCAAGGACATAAAAACTCACAGCGTTGTGCAAAACCACACTGTCTTATTCATTTGATTATCGATTGCCATATATTCAAAATCAATGCCATATTCATGCAACTACTGCAGAAACAGAGTGACAGAACTTCACCTGCGGCGCCCAGAGAAGGGAATTAAATTAAAAGGCATCGATGCAACAAGCCTGTACTGATTGTGTTGTTGACTATAAACTGTGTCATCCGTTTCATCCTCTGTTGTAAAGACGATGTTGCAAAAGTTAATTAATGGATCGACATCAGTTTTTCCCGTGCTGCATTCAGGCGGTGTTCACAAACATTTTAACCTTTGAAAGTTGAGGATTGCATAGCCTGCATAGCATTGCCAAGGTCTGCTCCAAGATCCCTGGAGTCAGGCAAAGAGACTTGTGTTACCTCTGGGAAAATCAGGTGGAAAAGAAGGCTGAAAATATTATCAGCCAATTTGGTCATGTTTTGTCTTGTGAGTTCCCGGTGGTGCCTTCTGGCCGCCGCTATCATGTATCTTCGAGGAGAACTAATAGATACTCCAATTCTTTCATTCCTTCTGCCTTCATGTTACTAAATTCTGACAGTAGTCATTTTAAATGACATCTTTAATGCTATTTATTTTAGTTATTTTTATCTTGTTGTCCTTCACCGACCTCTGCTTGTCTGTTGTGTGTTGATCTAAGTTTTTGACATGTAACATATTGTGTTTTGTGGACCGCCACTGAGATTCCTCATGAACCTGCAGTTCCTAACGGTGCAGCCCCTCTTTGTGTCCCAGGTTAGCAATTGTTCAAAGTTACCTGTTTCAAGTTCATCCAGATGGACATGACCTGGGCTGATGACTTGTAAAGTTTACTAATCAGTATTTTCCTCTGACTTGGTGCATATGGTGAATATTCTGAGAAATGTGCAACTTTACATTTGCTTGCAATTGCATGGTGCATTCAGAAGATTGTTCATGACACATTCATTGATATTATTTAGAATATTAGGGATAGTGCAAATAAGATTTAGACCAAATATGGTAAAAATTTAAAGATGTGAGAAAAACTTGAACAAAACAAACAAAGTTAATGACAAAATGTTGACCTAAGAATGGCGCTAAATGAAAAGTCAAAGGTTATTCAGGTTCATCCTGAGGGGTACATCGCAGTCCATCCAACAGTTGTTGAAAGATTTTTGTTAAAGCCACAAACTTGAACCTCATAGTGCCTCTAATGAAAAGTCAGAGGATTCATCAGCCGCATTCCACATGAAAATGTGCGCTTATCGCAGGTCGGGTAGGACTCAGGCTGTGGAAATAAAATTTAAAAAATAAAAAATAAATAAAGATTATAAAAAAGTAAGCACTCTCCCCTTAATTTAAGTTTATTTCAAGAGGATTGTTGACCTGCTTGTGGTGCTATAGGCATACGAAGCTAGCATTTCTGAGAATCAAGTAGATTTGACCAAAAACAGAAAATCCTTATTAAAGCTGCCAACGTAGCAGAGACAACAGGACACCAGTTAAGTTAAGCGCTGAGAAACTTCAGTGTTTAACAATATAGTAATCTTCTATTAACTAAGAAACATTTTCTAATATTAACTTGAGTCAGTTCAATGTCGAAGCCGAACCTTCATCCCTCTGTTGGTGGACGATTCAAGCAAATGTACAGCATTAAAGTGTAGCTGCACATCTGTGTGTGTGTGTGTGTGTGTGTGTGTGTGTGTGTGTGAGAGAGAGAGAGAGAGAGAGAGAGAGAGAGAAGGTGAAAAGCCTTCAGTCTGTCTGTTTAATGCATGCTACACATGACAAGCTTAAAGAGCTTGATAATGCTTCTTTGTAAAAATTGCTTGTTGAACAATGTTGCTGTGGCAAATTGGCCATTTTGGGTGTTTCAGCCTATTACATGAAGGTATTGTAATTTTAACATATATTGTGCAGTCTGACTGAGATTTGTCGTGGTTAAAAAGGCTCCCGGCCTCATGACATGTAGGTGCTGAAATGGAATAACAGTCACAGCACCCACCTACTGGCAGCAGGAAATGTTTTATACCTTGATTCAGGCTACAGCTTTGACCAGATCCACCTCAAATGCAGTATGACAAGCTGGAAAACCTTGATGATGCTTTCTAGTGAAGCTTTTGAAATTGCATTGAATGGCATTGCCATGGTAATGCGTTAACCATGATACAGAAAGTCATAACTGTTGTGTGCACCATCCAGTCTAATTCAAATTTCACATTTCACCAGTCAAGGCCTAAAGACATCAACATACCTATCAGGTGTCATCGTCATTATGCTACCCACTGGTAACAGGGAGTAAACCTTGTCAGACAGTTGTCATCTGATTTAGACAAAAATGATGTGGTATGGCCTTCAACTGATATACAGCAATGCAATGTACAAAGAAGTGGTACAACATATTAAATAATGTTAATTATTAATGTTAATGTTAAATAGGTCATTCCAGTTTTTTCACTCATTGCTAAAAATACCATCTCATCCCTGTATAGATTTTCATACTTTCACAGAAATGAACAACTGCACCAGCCAGTTCTCTATGCTGAGCAAGGAAACACAATTTGTTAAAGCACAAAGTGGGAACTTTTTATTAGAACCACTAAAAGACTCTAAATTTATCTGAATAAAGTCATTTTGGTTTAAGATTTCAATGCCATCTTAACGGGTTCATCAGGGATATTAGATGTATAAGCTTAAGGTAAAGTTCAACACACTGTTTGGGCCATTTAAAAACACGTAGATTGTTGCTGATGTATCATTTATTTGTGACAGTATATATTATTCAGACCTGATTATTGTGGAACACCGAACTCTAACTATGAGATCAGCTGTTTGAGCTAAGAGTTGAAAAAATTAGATTTAACAAAAGAATCTGAGACCAGCTTGTTTAAATGCTCCAGCTTTTTTTTTTTTTTATTGTGCTTCAAAGATTGTTTTGTGCTAAAAGCATTCGTTACTCAACACGTTCAGTCTCCTCTGAACAAAGAGGAAGTCCAGCTCCTGTTCACGTCACTTGTCGCTTCGTCCCTTTAGCAGCGTTACGGTCAAATAGAGAATTAAAGATGTGATTACACATGAGGCTGATGACACAGAGACACACACGCTGTCACACACAGATGATGTTTGTGTGTTTGGTTGATAGGACATGTCTCTGCGTGTGTCGGCTCAGGAGCTGCTACAGGTCGTAAGCACAGACAGATGGACGCCCAACAGCACAAGCTTGGCTAGCCCAGCAGTTATTATCTGTGAGGACACGAAACACAGGAGTTAGTCAGAGCTTCAGTTACTCTACAAAAGGAATATCAGACACTAAATACCGATATTTTCACAATACAGAAGCGACTCCACTGAACTGCAAATAGTTATGAAAATAATGTAAAATTCAGAGAAATATTAATTGATTTGTTATTTAACAAAGTAATGTGTGAATATGTTGTTTTTTCACACTTTTAATCATTCATCAGATTTCAACAGCCAACACTGTTATTTATGACTTTTATATTTGTTTTTCTTTTTTAACCTTAAATCAGTTCAGACATCCTGTCAAATACTGTGTTATTATTTACCTCCAGAATTCATCTGTAGACAACTCTGACCCACAAAGCTGTCTGTAGGCTGTCCTGGACACCAGTTCAGAGGGGTAAAGCTCGAGCCATCACTCCAGAACCAAACATTGTTCTAAAGCAACAGAACAGAAATGTTGTGGTTAAAAAAAAAGTGTCATCCTGTCAGTAAGCACACCTGCTGTAGACAATTTACCTCTTGGCAGTCAGTGCCTCCAAGCCAGGATTGACGATTACTCATGCTGACTGAATGTATAAGTTCCTGAATGAACGTGTACTCCTCCATCGTGTGCACCGCTGCAAGGTTTCCATTCATGCTCTGGCAGTTTCTCTACAGGGGAGATGGACAGACAACCAGACAAACAGATAGATGTGAAACTGCACTTTAATGCTGCACATGTGCTCAAGACACAGCCAAGAAGTTAATATTTGTGGAAAAGGTAATGGAAGACTAATAAACTTTACAATTGTTCTATTGTCTCTGCTACATTGGCAGCTCTAATTAGGGAGGCTCTGTCTGTGGTTGCATGTACTCAGTTTTTTGAAATGGTAGCTGTGTATTCCTGTGGTGCTACTAGCAGGTCAAAAAAAATCATGAATTACAAAATATCTCAACATCTAGTACACTGATTGGCAGAAAAATTTGGTTCAGGCAGTCATGGTTCCCGGATGATGAATTCTCTGACTTTTTCTTAGAAGCATTCTGAGGTTCATGTTTGGGCTTTAACTAAAATCTCTTAATAACTATTGGATGGATTGTGGCATTCCCCGAAGGATAAATTGTAATAACTTTGGTTATCCTCTGCCTTCTCATCTAGCGCCATCATCAGGTCAGTGTTTCATTATTTTAATCTATGTTGCAAAAGTAATGACTTCTTGTTCTTACTGTGTGGACTCATAACTCCGTAACTGCAAAGCACAAGAAGTGAAAGTTTTGTTTTCACAAATAACTAGTCAAATCCATTTTTTTTCACAATTTCTTAAAATTGTCACCATATTTGGTCCTAATCTTAGTGCCACAATCCCTGATACTCTATACAATATCCATGAATTTGACATGAGCAATCTTCTAAATGCACCATGCAAATGCAAGCAAATGGAAATAAAAGTTTCACATATTTCAGAATGTTATAAATAGTAAGAGAAATCTGGAGACACCAAATCAGAGGTAAATGCTGGTTAGTAAACTTTGCAATTTAACAGCATCAGAATAAAATTACTGCAAGTATTTCAATGAATCCAAATCAGCCTGATTACCTCAGCGTCAGCCCACGTCAGGTCTCTTGGAATGAACTGGAAACAGCGACTTTGGTGCTCATGCCAACGATTGCCACAAGAAGGAGCGCGGACAGTGGCAGTGTCACGGGCAGCTGCGTCACGGTCAGCAGCTGCGTCACGGTCAGCAGCTGCACTACTGCCTGTAGCCGCGTCACGGGCAGCAGCTGCGTCGCGGGCAGCAGCAGCAGCAGCAGCCTCACGGGCAGCAGCAGCAGCAGCAGCAGCCTCACGGGCAGCAGCCGCGTCACGGGCACAAGCAGCCTCACGGGCAGTAGCTGCATCACGTTCAGCAGCTGCGTCTCGGGCACAAGTGGTTTCACGGGCAGCAGCCGCATCACGGGCAGCAGCATCATCACGGGAAGCAGCATCATCGCGGGCAGCCGCTGCCTCACGGGCACAAGCAGCTTCACGGGCACTAGCAGCGCTACGGGCAGCAGCTGCATTGCGAGCACAAGCAGCATCACGGGCAGCAGCTGCTTGACGGGCAGCAGCCGCGTCACGTGCAGAAGCTGCATTGCGGGAAGCAGCTGCATCACGGGCACAAGCAGCGTCACGGGCAGCAGCTGCATGACGTTCAGCAGCTGCGTCACGGGCACAAGCAGCTTCACGGGCAGCAGCCGTGTCACGAGCAGCAGTATCATCACGGGCAGCAGCTTCCTCACGGGCAGCAGCTGCATCACGGGCACAAGCACCTTCACGGGCAGCAGCATTGTCACGGGCAGCAGCTGCTTCACGAGCACAAGCAGCCTCACGGGCAGCAGCTGCGGCATGTGCAGCAGCTGCTTCACGGGCAGCAGAGGCTGCATTGACAGCAGCAGCATCACGGGCACAAGTAGCTTCACGGGCAGCAGCGGCGTCACGGGCAGCAGTTGCATCGCGAGCACAGGCAGCGTCACGGGCAGCAGCAGCATCACGGGCAGCAGCATCGTCACGGGCAACAGCATCTTCAAGGGCAGAAGCCGCATCACGGGCACAAGCAGCTTCATGGGCAGCAGCCGCGTCACGGGCGGAAGATGCATCACGAGCACAAACAGCTTCACGTGCAGCAGCTGCATTACGGGCAGCAGCTTCATCACGGGAAGCAGCTGCATCACGGGCACAGGCAGCCTCACGGGCGGCAGCATCGGCAAGAGCAGCAGCTGCGCGAAGGCCACAATCGGCTTCACGGGCAACAGCTGCGTCACGTGCAGCAGCATCGTCACTCGCAGCAGCCGCCTCACGGGCAGCAGCTGCCTCACTGGCACAAGCCGCTTCACGGGCAGTAGCTGCTTCACGGGCAGCAGCTGCATTAAGGGCACAAGAAGCTTCACGGGCAGCAGCTGCATCACGGGCACAACCAGCTTCACGTGCAGCAGCCGCATGTTGGGCAGAGGCTGAGCGTTGGGCATGATGGGCAGCAGCTGAGTCACGGGCAGCAGCTGAGTCACGGGCAGCAGCTGAGCCATGGGCAGCAGCTGCATCACGGGCAGCAGCTGAGCCATGGGCAGCAGCTGCATCACGGGCACAGGCAGCTTCACGAGCAGTAGCCAAATCACGGGCAGCATCCGCTTGACGGGCAAGAGCCAAGTGACGGGCAGCAGCAGCGTCACGGGTAGCAACAACAACAATAGAACCTGAGTTGACAAAAAGAGAAAAACGTAATTTAGTAATATTGTGTCATCAGCAAATAGAAGGTAGCTGTGAAGTCTGAGGACTGGAGGTCATTTTGATAAACCTCCTCCTCTTTGATTTACACGAGTCTGTGACTGTGGCTCTGCTCACATCAGCCGGTTTTTAAAATGTTTACTCTTGGCTTCATTGAGGGAGGTGAGAACAGCCTATTTCGGTTATTCTTTCACAGTTATCAATCATGTTTGGTAGCTTGTTCTCAGATACATATATAGATTTCTATATATATAGTTTCTATGCCTGTACTGTCCTCAGAACTACACACAGGAAGTTGCACCCTGATACTCACCGTTAGCTGTGGCCAAAGCCACCGTGACAAAAACAAGTACAGGCACAGTCAGCATCTTGGTGGTGGAGACGATTTAACCCTGAAAGGAAAGAGAAGGTTACTAATAATCCTGCAGGGAGCTGAAGTGATCAGAGCGGTCGTAGTGACTCCACGTGAGGAGGGAGAGCAGATTCAGAGAGAGCAGAGAGAGGAGAGTCGCAGCAAACCTGCTGAAGAATGATCTTGTTTTCTTCCTCAGTGTCAGCTTGTGGTCTTCCTGCGTGGAGGTGCCGAACAAGAGGAAACATCAGCTTTTAAATACGCTCACTTATCTTGATGAATGTCATCACATCTGTTTATGCCTCTTTTTTTTTCAAAGCTTATCAGTTTGGATCTTGGTCAACAAATCAAAGTGCACCACATCCCACACTGTTGTCTTAGTTTCAGCCCACAGACTGTTTGACGTGTCTGCTGCCTCTACTCTGCTGTTTTAATGCTTAGAAATAACATACAGCAGATCAGATATGTTATTTATGCCATGTTGCCATTGTATGTACACTTATTTAGGGCCTGTGTCCACCTAGATTTATTCTTTATTATGTGGTTGCAGTGCACTTAGGAGAGCTTCCTCCCAGCGATTCATAAAAGAGCAATCTCAGTGAATTTCCTAAATGATGCACTGCACACCAGTTTTGTTTGTATGACGCCAATATCTAGACAACATGATTCTGCAATAACAGAGGGCCGACTACACAAGTAACGGCAGGCTTTCAATAACACGGGGACAAAAACACAACACACCAGCAACATCAGGTGTCTGCAGGTCATTCTGCTCCCTTAGATGGGCTTGTCTGTTGTTTTGTTTTGTTTTTTTGTGACAGTGGCCTCGCTAAAAATCACTGACGTGATTTTCAACTTAAAGCGCTTGAAGCAGGCGCACAAAAAAACGCTGGGCGCAGCACTTTTTCGTGAGGCAGCTGCATGCAGCTGCAGATGCCCACTTCTCATAGGGAACATTTGAAAAAAGATGCCTGAGCTGAGAACAAAAGTTGGACACAAGTCTTCGTCTTGGATCCCCCTCGACCACCATTTTGGTTGCACCAACTATTTCTGAACCTCATTCCACATGTGGACATTCAGTCATCGTACGGTTTTCTCTCCTCCTGTCTTGTCCTGCATTATACTCTGCTATAATGCTGCTGCATTGTGTCTTTTTGCAGTGTGTTGCTTTTAAAGCTGGAGATCTTAGAAATGCACATGTGCATTACAGCGGCCTCACTGTTCAGTTCATCCAGCTGAATCTTAATTAACTGTTCGTGCAGTCAGTCGATGATCGCGTTGACTGACAGAAACCACTTCAAATCTGTGATGTGGGAAATTAGCAGAGCTAATCTTTTAGCTCTTTTACCTCTGCCGTAGGGCTGTTAAGGTCAGACGCATATTGTAGCTGCTAAATGCCTTAAATTTGATAATATCAGTTTTTGTAGAAGATTTTTTTTTATTTGAAATGAGAAATTACGTGTATTTTAATTTCTTGCGCCACTGTTTTGTAATTTTATTTTAATATGCTTGATAAGCAATTGTTGGGACGTACAATCTCAGTTAAACAAGACTCTGCAAGCGTCTACAGTCATGCTAACAGCTCTGTTCGGCGTCCAAGTTGATAAAGGGAAATGAAACAACATTGAATAATAAGACTAAGAATATAATAGTAAGACTGTGAATTAATGGAAATTACAGTCCATGTGCCAGGCCATGTGAAGTTTTGTCTTAACTTGCTGAAATTATTTGATATGATTGATATGATCCCATCAAAAACTGGAAAGAAATCTGGTTCAGGGTCACAGATGTACACCCACTCTCACTTGGCATACAGACAAACCCAAAGATGCTCAAACAGCACAGAAAGTGTCCTTGTGGTTTTGTAACATCCACCCACACCATGATCAAACAGGTGGGCAGAGAACTAATATTTGATCCGAGTTTGGCTCCAAATCACACAGGGCAGTCTCTGGCACTTCTCTGTGGACTAAAGTCATACAAGGTCAATGGTTGGACAGGTCCAGTGGAGAAACATCTTTTTCATGAACAAAATTCAAATTATAGCATTCATTCAAAGATTAAAACATACAAAGGTGACAAACAGAAACATGCAACACAGAAGAATCATTAAATAATGCAACGTGGGGTATTTATTTTCTGTGCCCAAACTGACAACGCTTCTCGACATTCTCAGATAGATTATTCTGGATACTTTATGGACAAAAGTATTGTCTTAATCACCGAATTCAGGTGTTTCATTCAGTCCCATTGCCACAGGTGTATACAGTTAAGCACCTAGCCATGCAGTCTGCCTTTACAAACATTTGTGAAAGAATGGGTCGTTCTGAAGAGCTCACTGAATTTATGCGTGGTACTGTAACAGGATACCACCATTGCAACAAGTTAGTTTGTGAAATCACTTTACTTCCAGATATTCCACAATTGACTATAAGTTGTGTTATTGCAAAGTGGAGGCGTTTGGGAATCACAGCAATTCAGCCACAGAGTGGTGCACCACGTAAAGTTACAGAGCAAGGTCGCAGAGTGCTGAGGCGCATTGTGTGTAAAAGTCGCCAACTGCAGAGTTCCAAACCACCTGTGGCATCAGCACCAAAACTGTGCGCCGGGAGCTTCATGGTTTCGGTTTTTCGTGGCCGAAGAGCTGCACGGAAGCCTTACATCACCAAGCATGCCACCACTGGACTCTGGAGCAGTGGGAACGTTTTCAGTGGAGTGACAAATAACGCTTCTCTATGTGGCAGCCTGATGGACGACTCTGGGTTTGGCGAAAGCCGGGAGAACGTTACCGATCCGGCTGCACTGTGCCTACCGTAAAGTTTGGTGGAGGATGGATGATGCTATGGGATTGTTTTTCTGGAGCTGGCCTCGGTACCTTTCTTCCACTGAAGGAAAAAAACGCTTCAGCTTACCAAGATATTTTGGACAATGCTGTGCTCCCATCTTTGCGGGAACAGTTTGGGGAAGGCCCTTTTCTGCTCCAGCATGACTGCGCCTCAGTGCACAAAGCAAGGTCCATAAAGGCGTGGTTGGATGAGTTTGGTGTGGAAGAACTTGACTGGTCCACGCAGAGCCCTGACCTCAACCCTATCCAACACCTTTGGGGGTTTGCGCGCCAGGCCCTGTGGTCCATTATCAGTGTCTGACCTCACAAAAGCTCTTCTGGATGAATGGGCAAAAATTCCCACAGACGCACTCCGAAGTCTTGAAGAAAGCCTTCCCAGCAGAGTAGAAGCTGTTAAAGGGGGGCGTGGGGGGGCAACTCCACCTTAATGCCTATGGGACGTC
Organism: Plectropomus leopardus; assembly: GCF_008729295.1. Classification (NCBI taxonomy): domain Eukaryota; kingdom Metazoa; phylum Chordata; class Actinopteri; order Perciformes; family Serranidae; genus Plectropomus; species Plectropomus leopardus. The sequence goes on along the minus strand of NC_056468.1, from coordinate 36,058,524 downwards.
ATTAAAGCTCCTGTAGGTGGCCCGGTACTTTTGTCCATAAAGTAGTACACAGAGAGGACTTGAAGTCGTGTATAACTCAGCGACAAATATCCGTGGAGGACTTAAAAATGGATAATCAGGTAGGCAAGGAGCAAAGGCGGCTCAGTGGTTTGCTCTGTTGCCAGCAAGAAAGTTCTGGGTTTGAGTATTGCAATCCCAGGTCCCCTCTGTGTGGAGTTTGCATGTTTTCCTCGTGTCTGCATGGGTGTCCTTCGGGTGCTCCGGTTTCCTCCACCATCCAAAACATGTATGCTACCCTAATGCTTCTGTTGGTGCTCCTGACTAAGGTACCGGCAGAAGATCTGGAGTTGGTGCTCCCTGCTCCGTAGAGGATAGGTTAAATACAGAGAGAGATTTTATCATGTGACAGTTCAAAAAATCCTCTTCTACTGGTAATCTTTGTACCTGTGCAGTGCAAGTTATAAATAATATAAACAGGTGTTTTTTGAGCATTTCACTACTTCTCCAGTCTTTTCTTGCCACTGTCCCAATGTTTTTGGAGCAAGCTGCACACCTCACAGTCAGAATGAGTGAAAATTTACAAAAAATAACTTCATTAGTGTGAACATTAAATATCTTGTCTCTGTACTGTATTCAGTTGATTATAGCTCAAAAAAAGATTTGCAAATCATGTGTTTTAATCACATTTTACACAACATCCCAACTTTTTAGGAATAGGGGTTGAAATTTTGACCCTTTGGTTAGAATGAACTTCATCATGAATGATTGATAGGAGGCCTGAGTAAACGGAAGGAAACGATTAATGAAATTTATAAAATAGAGAAAATAAATCATAAGATTAAGAATTGAACCAAGATTTTTGATGTGAGATGGAAGGGGTTACAGAAAATAAATACTGTATTTGAATATTAAGGCACTCCTTAAACCAAACCCATTCTTCTTCTTTTTTTTGTCCTTTCCATTACTTCGATTTTATAACCAAATATATTATTATTACTGTTAATGTCGTTTTTTTTTCTTCTTCTATTGTGATTATTATTTGTTGGGGTGTTGGGATTATGGGGTGGAGGGATATACAGTAGCTAAAAAGATGTTTGATACCTCTGTTTCTGTACTTTTGTGAAGTAACTACTGTAAGGGATTACAAACTGGTAAATAAAGAGTATATATTAAAAAAAAAAAAAAGATTGGAGACCTGACTGCAAGTCAGACATATTTGGCAACTTGCTCTGAAATATAACCTGTGTGATTTATTTATGCATTTCATATGGGAATGAATTAAAATGCATTGACCTGAGGAGCACACACCTTACTGGCAGGACAGCCTCACATTGGCTCTTAGCCCAGGCGTTTTGCCCACGGCGTGGGCAGATATCAGGACACTGCAAGGACGCAGGACATCATCCCATGTTTGTTTTACATCATCGTTGAATGCTAGGGCTTAAGTTCACACAGGTGTTTAAACTTTACCTCAGTGGCAGTCAGATTTTCTTATTACTCAAAATAACATTCTGAACTTTTGTAAATTGAAAAGGAACTTATGAGGTCTTTTTAATTTGCAGTTTTCTGAGCAGTCAAATAACCTCTGTTTTGAGCTTTTTTTGATCGTATCGTTGTCCTGTCTGCATACATCAGAATGCATTTACAAAATAATAATGACATTGGAAATGGACAAATTGTACATACTCAGATACTATCTACTACTAATAACCTCCCTAAACCCGCAATTACTGGTTTTTGGTCACTTGAGGCAGCGGCACCAATATTTAAAAGCAATTATTTGTCACTTTGAGCCTTAATAAAATGTAAAAGGGTGACTTAGATAAAAATGTACGTTCAGTTTTCATGAAGGGAGAAACTGGCCACAGAGACAAATA
>NC_056468.1:36025983-36056147 GCF_008729295.1 Plectropomus leopardus | reverse complement strand
TGACATCCCAACATCGGTAACCCAGAACATCAACAGCGAAAGCATTAGGACACCTGGAGCGCAACATGTGGATGTGAAAGTCTGCTGCCAAAGAGACGAAATGTGATGAATCGGGATGAGAACGTGTTGATAAATCTGCTGAGAAAATACAGTAAAACCTTTACACAACACGTCATCTAGAAATTATTCTTGAAATGCAGTAGCAGCAGAGAAATATGTAAAGTATGCTATAAGATGTACCAGAAAATCCTAGAAACGTCCTAAAATCCTAGAAACATGTATGGGCCCCTGGCCTCCTGTCATTTTGCAAAAATGACCCCTAAGCGAAGCGAGTCGGTATCCCTGTCCTACGCTGTGGAAGTGCTTCTGGATAGTGGAATAGAAAACTGTGTATTTTTAAAAGTTAATAAAAGATTTATCTTTTTTATCTGTATAACTTTAAGTCTTAGTCATTGTTTGTTACTTTATTTTATCCCTGCTGCTCATTCTCATTTTATTTATTCATTTTATTTATCAGTTTTGTTAGTTTGCTTTTTTATGTTTTATAGCTTTAATGTTTTTCTAGTCTTGCTAAACTTCATGTATAATCGTTACTGTTATACTTTAAATTGTGTTTCTTTGTGTTACTTTCTGCTGCATGTTTGTATAAATGCGTATTATAAAATAAGGAAAATTAATAAAATAAAGCTGAGTTGAGTTAATTGAGATGAATCAGCCAAAATATTCAATGCTGATACAAAACATTTCTGTGCACATTAAACATCACTTTATCTTAATAAAAATATGACACTGAATGCACTGAATCCAAAATGAGAAGAAAGTTGAGAAAAATTAATAAAATTGCCAGCAACAAAACTAGAGTGTCTTAATTACTTTATTGTAAAGGAAAAATTGTACTTGGATGTAATAGTAAATATTAGGTTTTTCCAAAATGAGAAAAAGTTGTAGCAAAGTAAAATATGTGGTATGGTCCTTATAATAAATAAACTTTTTACTTTATTTGAATGTAATTTTGTGTTTGATATTAAATTACAATTATGCTCAGATGTAATTGTAAATATAAGGTCTTTCCAAACTAAAAAAAAGGTTAAAACAAATTAAAAATATGGTATATGGTCTTATAAATAAACTTTATACTAGATGTGAATGTAAATTTTTGACATTGGCCAAAAAATTATTTTACTTGATATTAGATTACAGTTATACTTGGATGTAATTTTAAATATTGGGGAAAAAATCATACATTTCAAAAATGCTGTAACAAAGTAAAAAACTTTTTACTTTATGTGAGTGTAAATTTTGCTTTATAATAAATTACAGTTATGCATTCACATAAATTAAAGACGTGTATTTATTAGTATTTATTAGAAAGACTATACGGTATTTTTTAAAAATTTGTTACAACTTTTTTTCGGTTTTAAATTTTATCTAATTTTTTTTCTAATATTTATAATTACATCCAAGTATATTTTTTGTCTTTGGCCAAAGGAATACTTAGCTTGACATTGAATCAGTATTTAAGGTTTCTTAGGCTTAAATCATCAGGCTTAAACCTATCTCCATGATTTCTATTTTTTAGGATTTAGCTAAAAAACAAAACAAAACAAAAAAACAGTGTTTTTTAAAGGATCCAATGGAGATAGGAGGTTTAGTCACATGCTTTTTAAAGATACATTTCATTGGTTTAGAAATGGTAAAACCCATTGATAGACCAAAAGAATAATTTTAAGAAACAAATAAAATAGTGAAATGTTGAGATATGAGGTTTCTGCCTGACAATGACATTATATTATTTAAAAAAGAGAAGAAAAAATTAATAAATGTAACTGTAAGAAATTAGAGTAATTTTTCAAGTTAGTCCAAAGTATTTTTTTCACTGATTTGTGCATACCTGTTTAGTGCCCCTATAGAAACACCCCTCTGTACTGCTCACATATGGTACATTCTAGATACCCCTGCCCTCCAAAATAGTTTGGACTCTCCCTGTCCAGGTTTGACAGTTGGACCAAGAGACATGAAGGAGACACCAGCTGGATGAAGCCAAACCAAACAACTGGCAAAAGTGAGAATATTTTAAATTTATTGAAACTTTGTGTCTCTTGATGGTGTTTTTTAACGGCTGGTTGTGACTGTTGATGTGTACAAAAAACTGAAGTGAGCCAACTATTAGCTAACTGCTAGCTAACTATGTTACGATGCTGACTTCATTGCTAATGCTAGTGCTAAGATACTTAGCACTGCTAAAGCTAATGCTAATGACCAGCAGTGATACTTAGCACTGCTAAAGCTAATGCTATAGCTAATGCTAATGGCTGCCAATGATACTTAACACTGCTAAAGCTAATGCTATAGCTAATGCTAAAGCTAATGCTAATGGCTGCCAATGATACTTAACACTGGGGAAATGGTGCAACAATGGTCCCCCCACGATATGATTTTTAAACAAGTAAAAGATAGCTATTACTTTTTTAAAAATATATATATTTTTTGCCCTTCTACCTCATTTGTACTTTATTTTTTCCCCATACAATTTTCATACAGTTTTAAAGTTTGCAATTCATTTAAGGCTGCAACTAACGATTATTTTGATAATCGACTAATCGGTTGACTATTTTTTCGATTAATGACGCGGATTCAATTTTTCTTTTATTTAAAATAGAAATAATAGTAAAATAAGCTTTTTTTCCTCCCATCACTTTGCTCAAACAGGCGGTTACTTGAACATCCCTGAGCTGTCAAAATAATATTAAATTATAAATAATAAATAACTACAAAATCAAATATGAAACAATTCAAAAACTAAATGTTGAAAGCTTTTACAACATGCCCTTAGCGTGCGTCAGGCGCGTGGTGTTCACGTATGCAGCGTCGCTGCTGCGTTACGGCCGCAGATATTTGTTCTGTATTTCCACATTTATAAGCACAAATTCTCATTTATGAAGTCGTGCAAGCTCCCGCACAGCTGACAACACGGTCCTGTAAATGTTTCAAAATAAAATGCCGTGTATCAGCAACTGATGGGATTCTGTCCACTGAGACCTTTCGGAGAGCTTTTGTTTTGAAAGGGAAGCGGGTAAGTTGGAGTAAAACAGCCGACTTTGTATTTCCTCCGCTCTGTGACAGAAACGGACTTTTAAACTGCAGTAAAAGGTAGTACAGAGTCAATATTATCATCAAACGCCATCTTCACTGTCTATTTCTGATGACAAACGCGCGTCACGCGCAAAAAAATCGGCGAGCCGCGGTTTCTGTAGACGTGCTGCAGCTGAGACGCTCCTGAGACGCAACTCAGACGCAGCTCAGACGCAGCTCAGACGCAGCTGAGACGCAGCTGAGACGCTCCTGACAAGCGCTGCGAGAGAAACGGTGAGCGATAATCGCGCGACACAACGAAACGAAAATTTTATGCCTTGCCAACATATTCAGTAATCGATTATAATACATTTTCTCGATTCGTTGTTGCAGCCCTAAATTCATTACACAAAAGCTTTCCATCAAATTCAAAATATATATTAAAATACACATATAACCAACATGTGTGAGGTCAGTCATTCCTGTTTGTTAAATGTAGCTTTGCACACGTGTTTTTATTCATCTGTGAAACTTCTGTGTGATTTGTTTTGAGATTTTATGCGAGTGTCATGAGCGTGAATGCTTTTTTCATGTTGTTGAGCGTCTAACTAAAGGCATTTTTCTGTCTGTGTTTGACAGTTAGGTTTTTGTTGAAGCTTTGATAATGTTAACAACATTCATGTGATGCCAGAAATTTTTCGAGTTGTGAAGTCGTTTGTGTTTATGTGCTTTGAGGTCTTAAAGTGGGAACAACATGGAAGCTACAAAGAAATTTGGTTGCATTTAATGCTTACAGTTAAAATAAGAGGTTGATAGCTGTTTATTTCTATTTGTACATATTATTTTATTTTTTAGATATATTTTTATATGTAATCTATGTCAATCTACATGGACAGCAGTTAACATTAAAACCATATTACACTTTTCATCAGGGTTGGAAATTAGCATCAGCCAGCAGCCAAATTCTGGTAAACTGTACACGTGGCTGCTAGATTTGCTTTATTCACCATAAAAATAATGTTAATCTGTTGAGTTCATCAGCCACAGAGGCAGCTGGACAAAAAAGTTCATTTCCAGCCCTGCTTTAAATATGATCAAAAATCAATATTTAATGCATGAATTGATAAAAAGTTTCTTCCCACTGACCAAACGTTGATTTTTGCTCACAGTGTTTATGTATTTATGATGTCAAGTTGGTAACTCCTGTTATAAAATAATGTTTTTATTAATGTTAGTATACTCACCTGGCTGCTTTATAGTTATAAAAGTACTTACTTGCTCTCGATTATAGACGCAGATATTAAAACATGCAACTACTTAAAGTAAATAAGGAACAAAGTAATGAAATATATAATTTTTTTACAGTCAATTATTGACTCTGTTTTGATGCTTTCTGTCTTTTGCGCTGCCCTGAAACTTCCCGCAAACATCACAACTCGGGCATCATCTAAATGTCCCAATTTCTACTCGTAATTATGACTTCTGAGGGCCGTTTATGTGCTCGTAACTAGTAAATGAAATATTTTTTAGGAGCACGTGAAGGCAGCATTAGCTGAAAATGTCCTGTGTGGAGACACAGCAGTGAAACTGATCTCAAACACGAATGTTTCTAAAAGTCAGTTTGTAAGGGACACCTGCCTGCCACTCATCAAGATATAAATACAGTTTAATGTCTCGAGGTCTTCTGCGTGGACGTCGATATGTAATTCAGTGCGGCGTTAGTCTGTTAGTCTCCGTCCGCGCTCTTCTGCTCTGTTAGATGTCAATATGTGCGCGTAGAAATGTCAGCAGACTAATTCCTGGGCGTCTCTCGGACCCGGTGGCCTCTGTGATTGTGAATTTGAATTGACTGCGTGTCATTGTCACAATATCAAAGCTATAATAAGACTCGGTGATATCTGTGAGCGCCCTCCTCCTCCTCGCTCTGCCTTTGACACGTGTAACCGTTCATGTTCCCGCTCTCCTGCCCCGACCTGTCAGCCCCGTCAATATGATTATTCCTCTCTCTAATTGCAGTCACACAGGAGGAGGAGGAGGAAAAAGACGGAGAAGAGGAAGGTGATAATTGTCGCCGTGGAGGAAGCGGCGGGTCAATATGGCCGACGTGGTGACGGCGGCGAGGGGAGAGGATCTGCACATGATGGGAGAGTCGTTACCGTTGGCGGAGGTGAGCAGAGAAACTAGATCCTTCAGAGCGGCTTCAAATCCGCGTTTAGTTTTCTACCATCAGTCACTGATGGAAACGAAGTTTTGTTATTTCACTTTTGTTTCACTCCAGTAGAAGAAACCCGAGAGCTGCAGATTTGAGATTTATGACTTAATAAGAGTTGAGCCGCCAACAGTGTTGCCAGTAGGGACGGGATCGTTAATTTTTATTGGTATTAATATCATTATCGAGACTCTGTAATGATCCGAGTCCTCATCGATGCCACTATCAATACTTTCCTATTATTTGGTGGAAAGATGAGGCAAAAATACATTTTTAACAGAACTGGTTTTACTGTCACTTTCACTTTTTGGTGATTAGGAAATTAATTATTGTATTTTAAATTCACTATATACTTTGAAAAATCTTGGAAGTTTTAATTATGTAAATTATGACGTTAAACAGGTTGTAGTTTCATCTCTACTGTCCATTTTATTATTTATTATTATATAATTATTTCTCACCCAAACAACCGTATTATTCAAGTTTGTCGCCAAAAACTACATTTTCTTTTTCCTGATGTAACATTTGAACACATCACGATGACGTTTTATTTACCTAATAGTCATTTTACGGAGCTGAGCGTGAACACATCACAATGAAACCTTATATCTTTGTTTATTTAGCAAACATCGTATTTATACAGTATACACACACAATATTTCAAAATAAAAACTAAGGCCGGAAAAGAAAAGAAAGAAAGTAAAAAACAAAAAATGAAAGATGGTGCAAGAAAAATAAAATATTTTATTTTCTAATTTTCTGTAACATAATTTCAATTAAATAATCAAGAGACTTAGAGAAAAAAGAAGGTCGGTAAAACATCTTGTATTTATGTTTATTTCCTTTTGCAACAAAAGCACGTGATCAGGTTTACAAAAATAAAACGTGAACAGTGAACTCCTGGGTGAAAGTCCACGGTTTGTTGGACCGTCCACCTCCCGCCTCTGTTTTCCAGCTCCTTATATTTCGTCGTTTCAGGTATTTGACAAGTTAAGAATAAGAACGGGCTGTTTAATAACCTGCAGGAAAAATGAAAAGGTTTCAAAAACTGATAAAAACAAACTGTGCAATGAAATGTTTTGTGAAATATTAATTTTAAAGTGTTTTTTAAGAGTTAAAAGTTAAAACGTTTGAAGCCCCTAAACAATAAAAGAATAAACAGGCCAGCGGCAGGCAGGTCTATAAAGCCTCAAACTTTCAAACAGCAGCTTATAAGCAACTTTTTAATGATGGTCCTTCACACCTGAAGCGCTCATAAGGATCGTGACTCGACTTAAAGAATATCTAAAATAGCTCTCCACAAATCGCTGCGGCACGTCTCCTCCTGCACTTTGTAAAGTTACAGCGCCGCGGTGTAACTCTTTAGAAAAGGGAACATTTTGACTCCTAAAGGCTGAAAGATCCGAGTTCAAACTGCAGCAGATTGTTTTACTGAAGAGCATTTTCCTTCCAAAGTTTTCCGGATTGATTTTCAAGCTTCCAGCCTCAGACAGAAAACCACTCGATACAAAAGTGTGAAAATGACTTTGCTCTGCTGTAACAACACGAGCACTAACAGCGCGTTCAGAGCAGCAGCCTCAGTCCTCTGACTCCCAGCATGCCGAGGGTCACACACTCGGGCCAAACGAAGATCTGAGGCCTGAAAAGACTCTCGGGGTCACAGTTAACCCTTTGAAACCTGAGCAAATTGGCTTGACGTCTTTCAAAAACGTTGGAAGAAGGCAATGAGCAACGAGGAAAAATGACACAAAAATTAGCAAGAAATTATTACAAAAAAAGTACAAGAAAATTACCTGAAAATTAGTAAATAAAGTACAATTAAACAACAAAAAAGAAAATAGATTAATTTAAATAATTTTAAAAAAGAAATTATTAGAATTTTGTAACATATTTTTAATAATATGTGAATACATTTAAAGTTTCCCCCTTGCTTTAATTTTTTCCCTAAACATTTTCCCTAGTTTTTTTTTTTTTTTCAAGTTTCCAAATTTACTAAATTTCTTTTGTTTGATGAACATTTCTTACCGAGTTGCTCATTGCCTGTTTCCCCATGTTTCATAAGGAAATCGCACCAATGTGCACAGAATTTAGAGGGTTAAATACCTGTTGAAGGCGTCTGAAAGCAGCACAAAGAAGTGATTTCGCTCCAGATTTTAAGTTTTAAAGGGTGAAACTTAATAAAGGACAAGAAAATGACCTGAAAATTAGGTATATTAGGTAACTTGGTCAAGTTAAAATTTATAATATTTGATTTTATTTCACTTCATTATTTGAATATTCTCCAAACATTTTCTCGTGCCTGAATATGTACGAATGTGTGAATATGATTTCCATAAAAAAACACGTTAATCTGAAAATACAAAACATTTATCCAAAAACACTGAGATCAGTGCTGCTGTCTGTGCACACACCAGACGCTTGTTTCTTATCTGCAGCTCTGCAATACAACTGGTATTATTATTGTTATTATTGTATTATTGTTATTATTATTATTATTATTATTATTATTATTATTATTTATATTATTATTATTATTATTATTATTATTATTATTATTATTATTATTATTATTATTATTATTATTATTATTATTGTTTATTATTATTATTATTATTATTATTATTATTATTATTATTATTATTATTACCCAAACATTTAAAAAAGAGAGATTACACTGTGATCCCACTTTAATATCAGCGTGGCTGCAACCGCTGTGTGTCGGTTGTGTTGTGTGTTTGTGGTTGTGTGTTGGTTGTGTTGTGGTTGTGTGTTGGTTGTGTTGTGGTTAGTTTGTGGTTGTGTGTTGGTTGTGTTGTGGTTGTGTGTTGGTTGTGTTGTGGTGTTTGTGGTTGTGTGTGGTTGTGTTGTGGTTGTTGTGTTGGTGTGTTTGGTTGTGTGTTGGTTGTGTTGTGGTTAGTTTGTGGTTGTGTGTTGTTGTTGTGGTTGGTTTGTGTGGTGTGTTGTGGTTGTGTGTTGTGTTTTTTTGTGTTTGTGTTTGTGTTGTGTGTTGGTTGTGTTGTGGTTGTGTGTTGGTTGTGTTGTGGTTGTGTGTTGGTTGTGTGTTGTGGTTGTGTGTTGGTTGTGTTGTGGTTAGTTTGTGGTTGTGTTGTGGTTGTGTGTTGGTTGTGTTGTGGTTGTATGTTGTTGTGTTGTGGTTGTGTGTTGGTTGTGTTGTGGTTAGATTTTTGTTGTGTTGTGGTTGTGTTTGGTTGTGTTTTGGTGTGTTGTGGTTGTGTGTTGGTTGTGTTGTGGTTAGTTTGTGTTGTTGTGTGTTGGTTGTGTTGTGTTGTTTTGGTTGTGTTGTGGTTGTGTGGTTGTGTTGTGGTTAGTTTGTGGTGTGTGTGTTGTGTTGTGTTGTTGTGTTGGTTGTTGTTGTGTGTGTTGGTTGTGTTGTTGTGTTGGTTGTGTTGTGGTTAGTTTGTGGTTGTGTTGTGGTTGTGTGTTGGTTGTGTTGTGGTTGTATGTTGGTTGTGTTGTGGTTGTGTGTTGGTTGTGTTGTGGTTGTGTGTCGGTTGTGTTGTGGTTGTGTGCAGGTTAGCTGTTAGTTCTCAGGGCGTCTCTCTCTCTCTCTGTCTGATGATGTGTTTGCTGCTGACCTTTAAACAACTCTGTCCCATCATCCTCCTCTTACACAGGCCTGCAGGGAGCGCACACACACACACACACACACACACACACACACACACACACACACAATTATACACAGCAAGCACAAGAGAGGATAGACAATCCTGCAAACACACACACACACTCATGCATGTAAATAGGCTTCTGCTGGCATGGGAATACACACAGTATACATGTGAGAATGTACACACACACTGCAACTGCAAACACACACACACACACACACACACACACACACACACACACACACACACACACACAGAAGCATCACTGTCTGAGGTTTGGTGGTAATGAGGCCTGTCATCCTTCCACACAGCCTCTCTCCCTCCCTCTTTCTCTTTCTTTCTTTCTTCATTGATCCACTAACAGATCCCCAATATAACAACTTGCAGTCGCTGTGGGAGCCTCCCCTCTTTCCTCCTCCTCCTCGACACGCATCCCTCCGGACCATTTAAAAACCTACCACCACTTTCTCTCTCTCCTCCTCCTCTCTGTCTCTTTCTCTCTGCGTCTCTCTATCGCTTTCTATTTCTCTCCTCCGTCCTCCTCGCTGCCCTCCGTCTCGGGGCTCTCTGCTGCTTCGCCGGGCTCAGACAGTCTTGTTATATATCGGCTGACAAACGGAGAGAGGGGTTTCTCTTTGGCGGCGTGCTGAGGAGAGCTGGTGGGTGTTTAAGGTGGTCCGTCTGTCCGTCTGTCCGTCTGTCCCACCTGGTGGTCCTGTGGAAAACAAAACAACAGCCGACAGAAAATATAGAGCCAGCTGAGACGTTTCAAACAGGAGAGATATAAAAAACTGCATTTTGCTGAGAGTTTGTGCTGCTGTTTATATTTTACATCCTTATTTGCTCATCAAAAATAACCGTCAATTCTTTAAAATAGAGTAGAAATACTTTATTAATCCAGTGAAGGAAATTGTTTCCTTACAGCAGCAATTAAGCGAGCAGCAACTGAAAAAAATATTCCTTAAAAAGGCAAAATAATGCAAATATATATATATACAAAGAAAGGAACTTAACATAGAATAAAATAAAATAACAATAATAACAATAAAGACATGCACAGTATGTACAGAGAACAAACAAACAAACAAAAAAGAAAAAATGTGCAAATAAGTGTGAAAAAGTGAACCTAAAACATCTAAAAAAAAAAAAAAAAAAAGAGTTGTATGCTTTTATAAATTAAATGTAAATTTGTAAATCACACCTGGGCCTTCATAGCATTTCTTATGATTAAAAAACACTAAAACTTCTTTAAAAATCTAAGCCTGAGCTGATTTTAGGGAGCGTAAATGCAGCTTTCAGCCTTTACAATCTGGATTGACATCAGTTTTGTTGCTGCGTTCGGACGACTCTCACGAGCATTTCGACCTCAGAAACCTGGCAACAGCTTTGATTTATTCTGGGACAAAGACAGAGGGCAGCGTGGCAAAAAAATGTCTGAAGAATTGCAAATAAAGAAAAAAGACGTGGAAATTAGCTGTGGGAGATTATTAGATATTCTCCAAGGACAGAAAAAATTAGTCCGCCAGTCCCTTTGCTGGTGTCTGTTTCCATTTCACACTTTAGTTTCCTATCAAATAAAGGCTAAAAAGCCCCCTAAAATAATAATAATAATTAAAAAAAAAAACCTCTAAGGACGTTGATATCTGGACGTTTTATATCTGTCATCATCTAGTAAAAAAATAAAACATTAGTTTGTTCCAGAATTAAAAATAAATCAATTCAAAGATTAAAAATCAGCACATAATAGAAGCGACAGGAAGGTTTCAGGTAAAATAAAAGCAGACGATAAAACAGCCTCTGTGATGATTTAAAGATGAAGCGCGTCAGGCTGCCGATCGCCTTTAACTATATTTGAAATAAACGGCGGTGAAATTCCAGATTATTTTTTCTTAATTTGTGGAGTTTTGACGTTTCAGAGGAGCGAGCGTGTGCACGGCGCTGATATATTTCACTGTTTTCTGTCGACTTCCTGTCTTCCTCCTGAGATTTCTGCTCCGCTCTGACCTTTGTGTTCGGAGATGTTTTCCTCCCCCGTGTGTGTGTGTGTTTGTAACTGTTTGTGTGTGTGTGTGTGTGTGTGTGTGTGTGTGTGTGTGTGTGTTGTAGAACAGGGGAAAACAAATCACCCGCTGTAGTTCTCATTAGCAGCAGTTTTGTGTCAGCTCTGAGAGATCAGCTGTCAGCTCTCGGCCGTCCGCTGCAGCTTCACCTTTTACCGACGATAATTACACCGTTTAACGCTTCTCAAACAGCGGCCTGCAGACCCACAACTGGTTCAAAGCAGAGACTAAAACAGGGTCTCTGCATGATTCAGGACAGGGTTGGAGTCTGAGTGAAGAGTGTTTCGATTTAGTGTTTTACACCCAGCAGGTTGAGACTTACTCCAGATGTCTGCAGGAAGTCGAGCTTAGGGTTAGGGTTAGGGTTAGGGTTAGTGGACAGCTCTGCTGTCCACTGGACATGTTTTAGAAGCAGAGCATCGGTCCAGGCACGTTTTTAACCCTTAGGGACTGTTTGGTGCCTTTTACTCGCTTTTTATTCTTAATTTTTTTCAGTGAATTTGCAGCTCAGCTCCTACAATAAGTCTAAAATACACTGTGGAAACTAAATAGTTACATTCAGACTGTTCAGGTCCAAAAATGCTCCATTGAAACCCATTCAAACTGACATTTTTGATCCCACAGCAATCAGAGCAGAAAAACAGGACTTGTATTATTTCTGCGTGTCATTCTGGGCTTTTGACTCTGAATTTGTCATTTTGACTATTTTCCACCTGATGAGGTCATTTTGACCATATTTGGCATATGGAGGAAATACATGCTATTTCCACTAGGTGACCTGTCACAGTCAATGTAGCTGCTGATCACTGACATATCCCAGACTGTCAGCAGCTACACTCACACACTGACATATCCCAGACTGTCAGCAGCAAAAAATAATCTACTAAGCATGGAGGATATTGAAAATAATTCTTTTTTTTTTTCTCATCTAAAAACATCCAAGGTGCCCCTCGCCTGGGGCCCCGTGTCTAGAAACGCCCCTGAAGTCGAAGTAAAGTCACAAGTCATTGGCATTAAAGCCCAACTCAAAGTTTTTTTTTATTTCATCAAATCGAGTCTAAAGTCATAAGTGACGTGACTCGAGTCCACACCTCTGCTATTTCACACACTGACAACAAACACAAGAAAATTATTGAACCTTTTCTCAGTTTGGCAACAGCATATCGTTTATTGTAGAAAACACACCTGTTGGCACTTTTCTTCTTCTGTTTCTGTTACGATAAATAATAAAAACTGAACTCTTGATATCTTTGTTACAGAAATTTGCCACTTTGTGTTAGAAGGAAAATTATTCATAACTTTTCTAGGTTGTAGAGCTACCGTGACAGTTTTGGGTTAAAAGAAAAAAAAAAATTAAACACCAAAACAAAACAGATAAAACAATCAGGAGTTTACCGACCTGCTAACAGTCAGCAAAAACAACATTTAAACTCATTATTGAGAGGACAGCTACAGTTTTAATATCCACTTCCACACTTTTCTCCTTCCTGTGCAGGTTGTGCTGTAGTTTTTAGTGCATAATGCATCAGGAAGAAAAGACCTCTGTTTAATCCAAACATGAAAAAGTAAATATCAGTGAAGGAGAGATCAAAAATAAAGTGCGAGAATGGCGTTTGACACTTGCTACAGAGTTTGTTTTTTTTGCATATGGTTGATAGCAGTAATGAGGATATGTAAGTATTGATAAGATGCATAGAAAGTGTGAGGAAAATTTGGCAAATAAAGAACGATTTTGGCAATCAGACTTTAGCTACATATTCTCAAAGTGCAACTTTCCATGATGTTTGTCATGTTTTAGTCACAAGGCAGGTTTCCGTTAACCCTCAAATACCTGCCTGCAGTCCGCTCAAACCCTCGTCCTTGTTTAGTCCATTAAACGCGTTGATCACGTGATCGCAGCCTTCCAAAATAGGTGGATTCTGCACAAAAGTCCAGTTCATGATTACAGGGGATTTGAATGAATTTGGTTGCATTACTTTTCGTAGGAAAATGCACAAACAGTTTAGAAGAACAGCCCAGAGAAGAGAAGTGGCGTAACATCGCTCAGTGGAAACACAGTCGTCTCACGATCGTGTTTTATCGACATCAGGTTTTGCGCAAATCTGTGGTGCAAACCCGCCTCCGGTTCAGTTTGATACAGAGTTTTCGGGGATGATGCTACTTGACAACATCCGCAAAATATGCAAACGTATGAAACCGTTAGCATTAACACAGTGACAAACACCGACCTCTCAGCTCTGCATACAACGTGTCACTACCATAGACTGCATATAAAGATGGACGACATGGCAGCTCCCCCAAAGTTTAACGTTTCGATCTGTGTCGCCCCCTGGTGTCTGACTGCGGTATAGGTCTTAAAGCCCGCCCCTCCATGTTCGTGAAAGGGCCAAACTAAAAACTCAAAGTACACGCCAAATAAATAAGATGGTTTCTGTCACTGAAGGTCGTTCTCGTCACTCTGATGTTTGTTCAATTGTTTATTTTCATAATAAGTTCGGTTTTAACACGTTTGTAAATTATACAAAATAACTGTGACAGCCAATGTGATATCGCTACCATGCAGATTTGGGCTCTCACTTAAAATCACCCTCGTAAGATGGCAACACCGGTATCGTGAATATTTTAACCTCACTTCAGCATAGCGGGGGTCAGAGGGGGCGTGTCGTCCATCTTTATACACAGTCTGTGGTCACTACAAGCTAAAAAAAACCCTCGTATCTCCACGTTTTCCAACAACTGCTTCAAAGCAGATTCTGAAAAAAGTGTCAGCACGATTCAAGACGAACGCTAGAGTTTAAATGTTTAGATCATTTTCACACCGTCAGGTTGAGTTACGGCAAATGACTTTGGGATCTGACCATTTTTAGGCACTTTTCTCATCCAGGTTAGCTCATAAGCCTCTGTGTTTTGATGTCTGTGTACGATCAAGCGGCTGAGTCACAGCGAAGTTTAAAACGTGGCGTTTTAGCCACAATCCTGAAAAAGCAGACATCTTGGAGATATAAGGTTTCCACCTGAGCAGAGAGAAAAGCCGCTTATTAATTACATGGATATGTTTCCTTTACTTTCTGTGATGAGTTTAACTTTTGTGTCTATTAACCCTTTGAAACCTGAGTAAATCAGATTGTTTTATTTTGAAAACATGGGAGGAAGGCAATAGGCAACAGTTTTTCAACTATTGACCCCCTGATTTTTATTTTTAGGTTTTAGTTCTTTAGTATTTTTTAGATTTTTTGGTTTTGTTTTAAAAGCTGTTTGCTGTTTTTACATGTTGTTTTAAACTTGTTTTTATTGTCTTGCTGTGATATTCCTTTTACTGTGAGCTGCGTAGCCCTTCAGTTTTTGTCTAGATTCATAAAGTCCATCTAATCTTATCTAAAAAGCCAGTAAATTTGCAAGAAAATTGCCAGAAAATTAGCAATATATATGTAAATATAGATGCTAATTTTCTTGCAAATGTACAGTTGTTTTTGCAAATCTTTGGGACATTTTTTCTTAAATTGCTCACTGCCTTTTTCCCATGTATAAATGATATATGTTCTGTGATATAATCTGATCTAAAAAGTTAGTAAATTTGCAAGAAAAATTACCAGAAAATTAGCAATATATATGTAAACGTAGGTGCTAATTTTCTTGCAAATGTACAGATTTTTTGCAAATCTTTGGGCTATTCTTATTTAAATTGCTAATTGCCTTCCTCTCACGTATATATGATATATATTCTGTTTTAAATATCCAATTCGAATAATCATTAATAGTTTCTGGATATTTTTGGGGGGCAGAGATTTTCTAATAATACCTTATTCTTTTTTAATATTTATTTTCAGTTTATTTTCTTGTCCCCTTTTACCAATTTTCTAATTTGCTCGTTGCCTTTTCCCGTATTTTTGAACAGAATTAAACCTTTTTAGTGAATGTTTCAAAGGTCTGAATACTTATGAAAAGCGTCTCAATGCAGCACAAGAAAAACTGTCATTCATTCAGGTTCCAAAGGGTTAATCTCCATTTAAACTCCGAACCAGAGTAAAGGTTTTCAGTTTTTCTTTGACCTGTTTGTCATGGTGTCATAAAGTTGATAGACCTTTGAAACATTCACTAAAAAGTGTGTTAATACGTTCATAAAAAGATCTCTTACTTATATATTATCTCTGCATACAATAGAAACCAATCAGAAGTCATGTTCATTTTAACCAGGTGAACTATTTCAGAAAAGGTAGTAAATACTGATTCCCGATATGTTTTTGGTACCAACTGAAATGCGACAAAAATTAACATAATACAATATTAAAGCTGCTGAGTCCGATTTTTAGTCTTTTTCACTTTTTGACCGAATGTTTCCAGATTGAAATAAAACTTTCTGATCCTTCTTGTGCAGCTGCGTTTGTATAAGGAATTTGTTATTTGTTGAACAGAAAAGAAAACTTCATAAAAGTATTTAAATTTAGTTTCAGTATCAGTACAGAAAGCTGTGTATCGTATCAAACATTTCTCCTCCTTTAAATACTAGCATCCTTTGGCACGTTAGTGTTGGCACGTGATAATAGAAGAATGTGAATTTGGCAAACCGGACTTCTGATTGCTCACCAGCGTATAATAACAATAGTAATAATCACACAGTGTTTTTGTTTCACAGTTAACCCTCTGACGGCCGCGTCTACCAGCCCTCCACCTCCACCACGAACGGCTCTTTGACGGGGATCCTGCCGCTGTTGACGATCACACACTCGGTGTACGGCAGGTTCCTGTCGTTGGTGTCCTGCAGCTCGATGGTGTGAAACACAGACTGCAGAGGAGACGCACAGAAGCAGGTTAGATACACAATAATCGTTATTATTTTAGTTTTTAAATGCAAACAAAAAACTTTATGACGAAAAAAGATTTAAAAATAAATAAGATTGTGGAGCTTTCTGCTACATCCCAGTGGCGAGGGCTAGATGATATAGCTTTAAAATAATATTGTGATATTTTTTGGTGATATCGCGATACACTATATATATATATATATATATATATATATATATATATATATATATATATATATTTTCTTCTTTTAAATGTCCTCTAAACTACTGTAAACTATTAAAATACAAAATTATTAAATGAACTACAGTTACACACAAAGTAGTTTCTGCCATAAAATAAAGTTAAATAAACAAAAATTTTGGTGCTTTCTACATCCCAGTGCGATACATTATATATGTATATAATTTTTTGGTCCTCTAAACTACTGTAAACTATTAAAATCTAAATTATTAAGTCAACTAGAGTTGCACATAAAGTAGCTTCTGTGGCTAGGCGTTGTGGCTTTAAAATAATATCATGATATTTTTAGGGCTGGCCGTTGGAAGTACCACACCATCTAAAATAGCTCACTTCAGGGTCCAAACTCTGCGTAATTATCCGACTTTCACAGAACGAATGAACGGCCGCTTTAGCTGGAGTCCCACCAGTGCCCCGACATACACGGCGGTGCGAGGGCCCTTTCATCGCTGCTTGCAGCTTTAATTATTATTATTATTATTAATTAATATTATAAATGTCATATCTTTTGCAGCAGATGAAAGAAAAGAGTGCGAGGGTCCACCCACCATCCCGTCCAAAACTTTTCCAAAAACACGTGTTTCCCGTCCAGCCACGGCGCTTTGACCGCCAGGATGAAGAACTGCGATCCGTTGGTGTCCGGACCGGCGTTCGCCATGCTCACCTGGTACATTAACACACACACACACACACACACACACACACACACACACACACACACGTCTCACCTCATATATCATGTTATTATAAATCACCTCCTTCTGTTAACCCTTAACTGGGCAAAAGAGTTTGCTTTCTTTAAAAAACATCTGAGGGCTGTGAGAAGCTTAATGGCCCAAAACAAGCAAGAATTTAAAAAGATGTTCCACAAAAATGATTGGAAAATAAGGAAAAAAGAAAAATGTAAGTAAAAATAAGAAAATAACCTATAAAAAAAATATATATATATATTATGCAAAAAAACCATTATTTTCTTTTAATTGTAACATAATGTTAAATATATAATTTTTAAAAAACTGTAAATAGTTTTGGGGAAAATTTTCTCTCTTTTTTTCCATTTCCTTTTCACCTTTTACTTTTTTTTTCCAGTTTGTGGGATATTTCTTGCCAAGTTACTTGTTATGTTTTTTTCTGTGTTTTGAAAGAATCAAACTGATTTCAGAGGCTAAAATACTTGTGAAAGGTGTCTGAGTGCAGCACAAGCAAACTGATATAAAGGGTTAAGAAATATTTTTAAAAAAATAATAGTGGTTTTGAACTTTTAATCTCATGATTCCTAAATTGTGAGGTCAAAAACATAAAAACAAATGTGTGTGAGCTCACCCAGCCCGCTCCCAAATGCTTCAGTTTGAAGTTTTCATCTGCAAAAGTCGTTCCGTAGATGCTGTGACCTAAACAGAAAAAGACTTCAGTCATTTTCATGATGTATAAAAATCTTAAATCTCTCAAAAGCTACTTGAAAAACTGTCTTTTGCATTCTGTAACTTTTAAAAAAAAAAAAGTATTGCAGTTTATGGCACAAATGGGCCCTTTAACACCTGCTAATAAGCTGTGTGTGAGGTCTGATGTGCATATTTTTTATTTTTAAAAATTCCTATGAACAGAGAGCAGCAACATGACGTTACGTTTCTGTGGATGTTTTGATGCTTTTTTCTTTCCTCCGTGAAAACTTGCAGTTTGAATTCAGCGTACAAGTGTACAGGAAGTAGTACTTTAAAAATCGTATTTTAGGGCAGAGCGTCACTTTGAGTCTCACCTCCAGTCCCGTCTCCCGCTGTGAAGTCTCCTCCCTGGATCATGAAGTCCTTAATGACTCGGTGAAACTTTGTCCCCTTGTAGCCGTAACCTTTCTGCAGAGACATGTCTGACACTTAATGAGCAGCTTTAACAGGAAAAAATATAGATAAAGGAAATAAAAAATATAAATCCTTAAATTCAATTAAAAATGCATTTGCTTTATGAGACAAACTAGAATTTAAACATCTTAAAAAATCTTCTGTAGAAAATTCTGTGCACCAAATATACAGAAATAAATAAAAAAAACACATGCAATAGACAACTCAACTGAACCCAACTATATATGTAATTTCATATTAAAGTGGCCAGTATTTTATCAACAACATGAACTAGAGATCTTAATTTGAATCACAGTATTTGCTTAGATTTTACTTAACTTGTTTTATTTAAAAATGTTTGTTCAATCAGAGAAACCTTGAGATTAAAAATCTCAAGACAGGCAGAAACGAAATTTAAAGACGGACGAAATGGACCAGAAGTACAAAATCAAAACTGCAGAACAAACAATGTAAAACACAAAAAGAACACAAAATAAAGTTACCACAGGGAAACTTAAAAAACATCTAAAATCAAATAAACAACAACAATCATCCTACCTCTCCGGTTGCCAGGGCGACAAAGTTATTGACAGTTAGTGGGACGACCTCCCCAAAAAGGCCGATGACGATGCGCCCCACCTCGTGACCCGCTACTGTGATGTCAAAAAACACCTGGACATGCACACACACACACACACACACACACACACACACACGCACACACACACACACACACACACACACACACACACACACACACACAGGGCTAGAGTTCTGCTATGTGTGTACAGTGTGTGGGTATTCTGTGTAGTAGTGCAGTGTGCAGTGTTGTGTGTAGTAGTAAAGTAGTGTGTAGTAAAGTGTGTAGTTTACAGTGTGTAGTGTTGTGTTTAGTACAGTGTGTAGTGCAGTGTGTAGTACAGTGTGTGGTGCAGTGTGTGGTGTGCTGATACATTTCACTACAAGTTAGGTTCTAGTAAATAGTAGATTTACTTAAGTACTATACTTAAGTACAAGTTTTAGGTACTTGTACTTCCATTTTCTGCTACTTTATACTTCTACTTCAACTCACAGGTAAATATTGAACTTTTAGTTATTTTTGTCACTTTGCAGATATTATTACAAAATATCATCAGTCAGTAAGACCTTATTGATCCTTAAGGGGAAATATATAAAATATATAAATTGGTGAACATATTAAAGCAGTTATAACTGAGAGGACATAAATTTAGCTTCAACTGTGGCGTGTTAAAATTTACATCTCTGAAAAGCATTTGAACTTTCCAAAATACACTTTTGTTTTCACAGGAAATGTACAGTTTCTGCTCACATGCAGCGTTTTAAAAAAATAAACATATGAATAGAGGCCGTTTCAACGGATAACATAAATGTGCAATCAAGTGGCTCTTACACGTCTGTAAAACACCTCGTATTTACTCCCATGTGTGACAAAAGCACGTGATTAAGTTAGAAAAAAACATAATTCGGCTCAACGTTCTTTAGGGAAGCAAACAGCAGACTCCCAGATGAAAGTCCGGGGTTTGTTGGACCCATACACCTCTCATCCTCCTCCGTCCTATCGGGACTTCACAGCTTTTTTTTGTGTTACCTAAAATGCCCGAAGGTGTATCATACCGCTGCGAAAGGTGCCTTTTTGTGTCTATGATTTTAGTTTAATCATTTTCCTTCAAACACTGACAGTATGTTGAATTAAATGAAAGAGAGACATCGGTATATAAAATAAAGCAGGTTTTAATAAGCAGGTGTTTAATGGAGGGAGGACATTTTAGCTTCATGACTGTATTTCATATGGCAGCACGTGATGCATTAATGTGAGCATTAATAAGACACACTGCAGCCTGCAGAGTGCACATTGAGGTCAGCGCGTGCGTGCAGAGCGCGCTGCGCATGAAGAGTCCTCCGGATGGACACGTGGACAGCTGTGCGCGCGCGCGTGTGTGTTGACTGTCTCACACATTTTGGAAAGATCTGTGGCATGGATGTATGATAAGGAAGTCTGTAGCCTAAATATGCGCTGAGACAAGTGTGAGTTCCGGTCCAGGCCTCCCCCCGCCGACACGTCGCGTGTGTATGTGCGCGTGTGTGCTCGTGCTGTATCCTCCGGCAGCGGCGCGCGCACTAAGAGAAGCTGGGCCGGTGTCGCGCGCAGCAGAGAGGACAGATTTGGGTTGATGCAGATAAATGCGTCAGAAATCATCACCCACCTTCTCGGTGACTTTCGGTCCCGTCCGTGAAGCCGCGCCGGACACCGATAGCAGGCAGGCGGCGGAGAGGAGCAGCAGAGCCGGGAGGAGCGACCGGAGCTCCATCTTTAACCGGAGACAGCGGCGGAGGCCCGGCCCGGGAGTACCGGAGGAAGAGGAGGAGAAGAAGAGGAGGAAAATCACAGCAAAGCACAGCTGGGAGGCTGACCGGGAAACAGCGCTCCCAACACGGATACATCACAAGACCACTCCCCCCCTGAGGGAGGAACCGGGACCTCCGCCCCGCCCACCGAGGAGGAGAGGAGAGGAGAGGAGAGGAGACAAGGAGAGAGGAGAGGAGAGGAGACAAGGAGAGAGGAGAGGAGAAGGAGAGGAGAGGAGAGCAGAGGAGACAAGGAGAGAGGAGAGGAGCGAAGAGGAGATGAGGCAACTGAGAGAGGAGTAGAGGAGACAAGAGAGAGGAAGAAAAGAAGGAGAGGAGATAAGAACAATAAAAACAGAGAAGAGGAAACAAGGAGAGGTGAAAAAAAGGAGAAGCGAGCAGGAGAGAAGATGAAGGAGACGAGAAGAGATGAGAAAACTGGGAGTCGAGAGGAAATAAATACAAATTAGGAGAAAAATAAGGACGGGGAAGTAAATGAGGAGAGAAGATGATGAGGGGAAATAAAGGAGAGATGAAAAGAACGAGAGAAGTTTGAAGTTTAGAGAAGATGAAAATAAAAGAAAAAATGCATGAAAAAGAACTTTTTTATTTCCTGTAAATATTGAGCATCAAAAGAGATTTATCCTGTTTGCAAAAAGTTTCACCCGGCATTGAGATTTAAAAACAAACAACTCTTGAACCTGCAACTCTATAAAAAAGTCAGAGAAAAAACAACCTACTACAAAGCTACTTTGAGTCATTGGTTCCCAACCTGTGGGTCGAGGCCCTGACAGAGGTCTCATGATAAATAAATATTTTTTAAAAAAAAAAACCTCCCTGCTGCACAACAACAACAGTAGCAGCTCTCTGTGGACAAACAAAGGTTATGAGTCGTGTTCGTGTCGACCTTTAACATCCTGAGCTGATAGAAACACAAACATCAGTGTGTTTGATCGTTTGTAGGAACAACAGCTGAATGTCACACCTGTCAGCCTGCACACACCTGAAACACCATACAAGCTACAGACATCATCATCATCATCATCATCATCATCATCATCATCATATATAATAGTAACAATAATAATGACTTTATTAAGGATGCAGAAAAAGGTCCACAGCGTACAACTGATGTGTGTCTAAATGTGTTAGAATTATTGCCATTTAAATAAGTGACGTCTTTTTAAAACAAATGAAAATGCAGTTTTACACCAGCACCATCATACAATCAACAAACATAATAATAAAAATAAGATAAATAATAATAATTTCCACCTATTTATAATAAAAGAAATACTTTAAATTCCAATCTAATAATAATAATAATAATAATAATAATAATAATAATAACAATAATAATAATATAACAATAATAATTAATTATAATATAATTAATATTATTATTATTATTATTTTATTAAGGATACAGAAAAAGCTCTATAGCATACAAGTAATGCTGTAGATTTATGTCAGAATGTGAATTTAATGAATTTCCAAAATGCTAAAATTTTCTTCTAGTGACTGGGCTGCCAAAAAAAATGAACAAAACTCAGAAATTTATTGTTTTAAAACATAATTTCTGGAACTGATTAAATATTTCTTTTTTAGGGAACTTTCTGGGCAATTATCAGGAAATTAAATTAAATTAAATAAAAATTAATATGTATTTCCCTACATGAAGGTCTGAATGGTGTTTCTGAGCGCTCCCCATGCTGCTGTGGAGAAATATTGTGTCTTAATGGGAAAATAACTAGGCCATACACAAAGAATATTTTTCCAAATGATTATATATTTAATGTATAAGGAAATAATATAAAACTTAAAATCAAAACGGGAATATGGTCCAGCAGCTTTGTGGATTTTAATTTTTTTTCCTCCCGATTGACAAACAAATGCATTTTCCAGCATGTGGAGATCAATAACGAGCTGCAGCGGTTAGTTTTGTAAAAATAAACACCAAAAAAACACCCCCCCCCCCCCCCCCACCCACAAAACCCCCCACACACCCCCCAAACCACCCCATAAAACACCCCCAAACAAAAAATAAACCCCCACCACACCCCCCCCAAATACTCCCACCCCCCCAAAATATACAAACCCCCCCCCCCCCCATACAATCCACCCCACACCCACCCCCAAAAATCCCCCCCCCCTACACCCCGCCCACACCCCCCACTCACCAACAAAAAACACAAACATCCACCCCCCCACCCCACCCCCCCCCCCCCCACCCACAACCCCCCGACCCAAACCCCCCACCCCCCCCCCAACCCCCCCACCCCCCCCCCACCCCCCCCCCCCCCCCCCCCCCCCCCCCCCCCCCCCCCCCCCCACCCCCCCCCCACCCCCCCCCCCACCCCCCCACCCCCCCCCCCCCCCCCCCCCCCCCCCCCCCCCCCCCCCCCCCCCCCCCCCCCCCCACCCCACCCCCCCCCCACATACCCCCCCCCCCCCCCCCCCCCCCCCCCCCCCCCCCCCCCCCCCCCCCACCCCCCCCCCCCCCCCCCCCCCCCCCCACCCCCCCACACCCCCCCCCCCCCCCCCCCCCCAACCCCTCCCACCCCCCCCCACCCACCACAACCCCCACCCCCCCAGAAAACCCCCCCCCCCTCCCCCCCCCCCCCCCAACCCCACACCCCACTAAATACCCACCCCCCCCCCCCCCCCCCCCCCCCCCCCCCAAACCCCCCCCAACCCCCCACCCCCCCACCCCCACCACCCCCACCCCCCCCCAAACCCCCCCCCACCCACCCCCCCCCCCCCCCCCCCCCCCCCCCCCCCCCCCCACCCTCCCCACCCCCCACCCCCCCCACCATGAACCCCCCACCCACCCCCCCACCCCCCCCCCCCCCCCCCCCCCCCACCCCCCCCCCCCCCCCCCCCCCCCACCCCACCCCCCCCCCCCCCCCCACCCCCCCCCCCCCCCCCCCCCCCCCCCCCCCCACCCCCCCCCCCCCCCCCCCCCCCACCACACCCCCCCCCCCCCCCCCCCCCCCCCCACCCCCCCCCCCCCCAAACCCACCCCCCACCCCCCCCCCCCCACCCCACCACACCCACCCCACCCACCCCCCCCCCCCCCCCACCCCACCCACCCACCAACCCCCCACCCCCCCCAACCCCCACACCACAACCCCCCCCACACCCCCCCACCCCCCCCACAACCCCCCCCCCCCCTTCCCCCCCCCCCCCCCACACCCACCCCCCCCCCCCCCCACCCCCCACCCCCCACCCCCCCCCCCACCCCCCCCCCCCCCCCCCCCCCCCCCCCCCCCCCCCCCCCCCTCCCCCACCCCCCCCCCCCCCCCCCCACCCCCCCCCTACCCCCCCCCCACCTCCCCCCCCCCCCCCCTCCCCCACCCCCCCCCCCCCCCCCCCCCCCTCCCCCCCCTCCATTGTGTTTTTCCCCCCCCCCCCTGACCACCCCCCCCCACCCCCCACCCCCCACCCCCCCACCCCAACCCCCCCCCCCCCCCCCCACCCCCCCTCCCACCACCCCCCACACCACCACCCACACCTCGGTGTCCGCCCCCCTTCGTTCCACCACTTTTTGTTCTCTCCCAAACAACCCCCACCACCAACACCCCACATCGGTCCAACTCACCACAAGACCCCACCCCACCGACCCAACATTATCCCCGCCCCCAACACCTCCCGCCCCACCCCACCACCCCCCGTCCATTTCACCCCCCCCCCCCCCACACCCCCCCTCTGGTCCATGCTAACCAACCCCAAACCCCCATAACCCACATCACCCCAAAAACCCCCCACCCCCAAACCAAAACCCATAAACCCCAAGTGGGTTTGTTAATAATTATGTAACCCCCCAGCCAATTTGCTCCTTGCTAACAAAAACAATTGGGGGACATAATGAAAACACCCCGATACAAAACCCCACCCACCCCACCCACACCTCCCACAACACCCCCCCACCCCCCCACAATGACCCAATCCCCCCAAACCACCCCCACCACACCCCCCCAGCAACCGCCCCACCACCCCCCATCACCCCCACCCCACAAATAACCCAAGTACCAACCCCCCCCTCCCCCCCCCCACACCCCACACCCACCCCTGCCCCCACCCCCCCCCACACCCATGCACCACCACCCCCACCCACACCAATCCCCACACACGGCACTCAAACCACATCCCCCCCCACCACCTAAACACGGTACCGGTTGACCATCCCCCCCCTACAAACCCAATCACCACACCAACTACCCATTAACCTTTCCCCCCCCCCAAAACCCAACACCACACACCCACACCACCTTGTTACCACCCATCCACCCAAACACACAATAAAACTTTGTGTCACATTTACCCTACCTAAAAACTGATCAACCCAACAAAAAACATCCCGCCACAACATAAGGAAAAAACAGCAACAACCACCACCAAAGACCCTCGAAGGAACACAACCACCCCTGGCACCCCCCACCAACTTACACACCTGCCACCCCACGTCAGTCTGAGCGTACAACCTCCAGTCCCCCCACCCAATGCATTCCATTTTAAAGTATTACATTGGACCTCAAACCTTTAAATTGGTGTAAGCCCCAGCTCATCAACCCATTTCGTCCGGCTCTTCTAGCTCTGTGGCATGCTCACACATGCAGGATAACACACTGCTAAATTTCACACGAGATCTTGTTAATTATTGTGTTTTTTCTTTCCATTTTTATTTCTCAAACAAACTGTTATTAAATCCCCCGAACCCTTAAAATTTCAACGCCTGTACCACCACACACATCCCGAGCCTATTTTGGCAGTTACCCCCATACTTCCCCGTACCGGATACCCAAAAATCGACCACCATTGCTTTCACTACCACCACCTTAACTCACATAATGGATTACCTAATTTCCTCTGCTCATGCACAGGGTCAATTAATAGTTTCACTTTTTAACTCAAGGGAACTTATGCTATTTTACAGCTCCTCGACATAAGCCTAAAGAGCATTGTTTATGTGAATGTAATTACTGACTCGGTTCGTTGCTTTAGCTGCAGACTAAATTAAAGCTTGATTTTCGATTTAAATTATCTGCACTTACGAATTTAATGTACATATATTTTTTGACAGGTCATTTAAAAGTCATACCATAGGACATTAAACATAATCGCACACCATCGAATACATTTCCCTACTCACACGCTAGCCTTTTAGGCCTGTATCGAACTTTGGAATTATGTCGTTTATTTAAAATTTTCGTGAATTAATAATACTAGAAATCGTAAACGTTGTTAGGAGTTTGGGATATGCGTCAAAGGGCAGGACTTTAAATATTATAAATTCCTAAAAAATTAGATACCGAAAGCGACTCGGATTATATTTTGTATTTTTATATCTATAATATATTTTTTAATCATATATTTTTATTATTATTTTTATATAAAAAGGTTACAGGGGGCTTGTGTGTGTGTGGTATGTGTGTGTATTGGTGTGTTGTGGGTAGTGTGTTAAATGAACAAGGTGAACATTTTTATAGTTTATTTTGAATTAACTATTAGGTATTTGCTAACGTTAGCCTATTAGATTCAAACTAACAACGGCCCTAATTATTACCCATCAGTGGGGAAAAAAATCCTTAAACCCTAATTCTAGTGGTGCTCAATTTACAGCCGAAAGCCAAATCTGGCCCCCGACAAGGATTTGGGGCCCCCCAATATTTTTCTTATTGACAATAAAAATAAGTGTTTCAAATTGTAATTGTATTTAAAAGGTGCCAATACTGAAAAAAGACGGCATCAAAATAATAACAAAAATAAAAAAGTGAAGAGTCCACCAAAGCCCGAATAGAGGTTAAGCTAATAAAATTACCTAAAATCTAGAAAATTACCTTGTAAATCTTAAAAAAAAGTCCTGAAAGTCCCTAAAAAAAATCCCCAAAACGCCATAAATGGGTACCAAAAATCCAGGAAATGTCCTAGGGGGACACCTAAATATTAAATCCGAGAAAACGTACTCACAAATGTCGGTATCTGCTTCTAAAAATTTCTCCGCAAAAACGTGTCTGCTCAAATGCTCATAAACTCCCAGTCTTCAAATGTCCATCAAAAAAAAAAAAAAGAAGAATAACAATAAAAAACAAAAAAAAAATAAATCTCATGTCGGTGTCTCGCTAAAAAAAATCAAAAAAAAAAAATGCCAGTGTCCGATCTGCTCACATTCTTCAAATAGTGTCTCCCAAAATGTACGCACTTTTCCGTCTCAAATCCTGCTGGTGTCTCCGTCGGTGTCTGCTGTCGGTGTATCCGCAAATGTCCGCTCCGCTCTCAAACTCTCCGCAAAAAAATCAACAATGCCGGTGTCTGCTCTGCTCAAATTCTCCGCCAGAAAAATAAAAAAAATGTAAAACAGTAACCCTCCTCATTCTAAAACCGTGGAAAAAAATGTCGGTGTCCGCTGTTTGGTGTCTTAAAAAGTGCTCTTGTCGGTGGTCGCGCGTTAAAAACTAAACTGTCGTGGGCCATATAATAACAAAATAATAATAAATTCTCAAACACAGTTGGGGTCCAAATGCCACATCCGCCTGTAAAAATCTGCCGGTGTCTCTGTGGGTGTCTGGCCGGGTGCTGCTAAAAACAAAAATCTCCAAAAATGAAAAAAAAAAAAAGTCCCTGCCTTCTGCTCCTGTGTGGGTGTTGGGACATAATGGGACAAATGAAAATTTGAAAAAAAATGTGAAAAAAATGAAACTATTTTACAAATGTGAAAAAATAAAATTTTTGTCTGAAATGTTTTTTTTAATGAAAATGTAAACAAAAAAAAAAAAAACATAAAAATAAAATAAATCCCAAAAATACAAACAAAAAGAAATTAAGCGGTATCTTAAAAAAATCGAAAAGTGGAAACTAATCAGTTATTCGAGGATATCGGTATAGAAATAAAAATTAAAAATCACTGTTTATAAATAAAAACAAACCAAAAAAACAAGATATAAATAAAACACGGTTTTGTCTGTTGTTTTTTTCAAAAACCAAAAGGTTTACTGGAAAAAAAAAAATTATAAATAAAAAAAACAAAAAACTAAATGAGGGTTTCTGTGGAGCCCAGGGACCATCAAAAAAGCCCCCCCATTATCTGCGCTAAAAAAAAAAATAAGCGTAAACCTCCGTCTGTTTGGCATCAAAAAAAAGATCAAAATTCTCAGTTTAAATCTGTGCCGAGCTCACGCTGGAAGCGAGCGGCCCGCTCTGCTGCACTTCAAATGCATCGAATAAACCGCATGCTAAAAAAATCTTGTTAAAATTGTGTTTTTTTCTTTTCCTGCAAAACAAAAAAAAAAAAAGCTTTTGTTGTAGAAAATGATGAATTTTGGGCAGTTAATTTTTATTGATCGGCCCGAGCTCCTCCGAGTGTGCTTTGACTTTAAAAAAAGCCATTAATCAATGAATGAAAAAACCTAAACAAACATAAAAAAAAATATAATAAAAAAAAAAAAGAAAAAAAATAAAAAACAACAAAAAAAAAAATAGAAGCAAAAAAAAAATATGGAAAGAACTGTAAAAAAAAAAAATGACCCCATGGACGAAAATGAAGTGGAAAAATAATGCACATTTTAAAAAAATCAAAAAACGGTGACATAAAAAAAAAAAAGCAAAAAAAAACAAAAAAATCATAAAAAAAAGAAATATAAGAGCCTTAAAAGGTGGAAACTTAAAAAAATAAAAAAAAATAAAACATTAAAATAACAAGAAAAAAAAACGAGTAAATGCTCATTTAATTCATGTTTCAGTCATCTGTTCAAATAAATAGCTTCTCCTGCTTGTATTAGTTTCTATAAATATCTTTATTCAATTTTATAATCATATTAGTTGATTACCATGATGAGTTTAGAAAAGATATCTTTTTAATGTTATTTAAATTAGGACAGTTGTGTTTATTAAGATAATATATAAATTTGTGCTTTTTGAGGGGATTTAATACAAAAAACGTGACAATCCAAATTTTAAAATAAGTCTGACTTTTTATTTTGCTTGTGATTGTATTTTTTATAATATTATAAAAATAAAACATTTTTTTATACAGCATAGATAGACAAAGAGCTTAACAGAAATACTGGTGTATTTATTTATTTCCTCTTAATTTTTCATGGAGATTTTTCTGATGAATCAGCTGTTTGATGTGAAACAATAACTCACTTTTTATGCACTTTAAAGACACATATCTGGCACTACCATATTTAATAGTTGGCAGGAGAATAATAATAAAGCTCAAAAACAGGATTTTACTGAGAAATGGTCTAACTTTAAGAGCTTTTAACCTCTTTGATTAGTTTAGAGGTTTTTTTTCTAATATTATTAAAAATAGAGCAGTTGTGTGTTTTATAGGATAATATATAAAAATATGCTTTTTGTAGAATTTAATATAAAGTGTGAAAATAAACTTAAATGTCTGATTTACTCCAGTTTTTAGTTTGTATCTGGTGTATTATATAATAATATACCTAAAAAAAAAACATTTATACAGAAACATATGGACGTGATTTAAGCGGCAGATTTATCTGTGGAGGGTAGGAAAGGAAACAAGAGGTAATATATCTCATGTTTTGTTTTCTGCTGATCATTAAGAAAAACTATTTATGTGACCTTAAATATTATTAGTGATGCATTAAAGATATTTCAGTCTGGACTAAATTACATTTCCTTCCTAAAAAAGGAGATTCCTGCACCCCACTCTCGAGACATTTATTGAGTCAGTACATTAAACTAAAGTTTCAGTCCCTGCAGACTTTCTGCACAGCACCGTTTCTCCGTTAAAATCAGTATTTTTCATTATTACTAAAAGATAACGAGCACTTGTGATGCACAAAATACTGGAGTTAAACGGCCTAAAGCAGGAAAGAAACAGTAAAATCACAGACGAACACAGACGCAAAACGACTCAGTACGTTTGGGATTCTTCAAAAGGACTGACAGCTTTTTGTAAAAGTTTTGTTGAACTTCTTCAATTTCTGAGGAGCAGAATATTATTTTTTTTTTATTCCAAACTCAGTTTCAACAGAGCTGAAGTTAAAAATTAAAAAAAACATTATTCTGACATCAGCAGAAATTGGTGTCAAAACCAGTCTGATTTGACTTGATTTTGCTTTATTCGCAGAAAAAAAATCTTAAAATTTTGTCTTGTATTTATTTATGTGAAACAGACGTTATGGGGTGCAAAATTACATTTAAACAAATGATAATACCAAACATCAAGTGTTACAGATCACATCAGAGATCTTTAAATGTGAATCTCTCCCTTTATGAATGTTTTATTGTTATAAAAATATAAATAATAATAATAATAATGATAATAATCTTACAGGAACATGATTAACTCCTTCAGATCCTCTGTCTATACCAATGGACAAAACTAAATCTATTATTACTGTCAAAATAAATACATCAATTAATTAATAACAAAAATAATATTAATAATAATAATAGCAATCGTATAATAAATCATCATCATAATAAACTACACTTGTCTAGCATTTTTTAAAAAACACTTAAAATGTCAGAACAAAAATGTTGTCACAATAAAAACAACAATAATATGAATTAAAACATTGTGTGTAATTTTTTTTTAAAAAAAAGATCAATTGAGGAAGAAACCAGACAAACATCTGCTTTATTAAAAAAGTAAATAAATAAAAAAAAAAAAAATCCTGTAAAAGCAGGTTTTTAGGGAGTTTACCACTCACACTCATGCATTTTCCTACAAATCATAAAAACTGACATTTTCTGACACTGACATTGTAAATAAGTACATTTTTTATATATAACACATTAAAAATCCTCACAGTGAACTTAGAGTAACATCAAAACTAACTTACAGTCTTTAAGCTGAAAAAAAAAAAGCTTTAATTAGCTACCGGAGGAGCCAAGGTTCAAACCCTCAACCCTGCGAATTCCCTATTGGCTGCCGTCAATCCTCACCAGTGCGTCGGCCAATCAGACGGCC
>NC_056468.1:35978483-36023483 GCF_008729295.1 Plectropomus leopardus | reverse complement strand
GTTTCTTTATCTCTGTGACAGATAAAAACACTGAAACTGTAATCAGAGGTTACAGTAATTATCAAAACAATTTTTTACTGTCAGCGTCTGCCGACAACCACGTGCGGCACACGGGAAAAAAGCAGCCGTTTCTGTAGATGTGCCGCGGCTGACCAGCAGCTCACACAGGCAGTGTGTGTGTCTGTCCTGCAATGTGTTGTTGTTGTTGTTGTTGTTGTTGTTGTTGTTGTTGTCGAGTGATGACTTCAGGCTTCTGATTGGCCGACATGGCCTTACGATAGAGGTTACATCACCAACTGTTGCTTTGGCGTGCACTTTACATCGCTGCATTTGTGTTTTGGTGTGGACTGGATTTTTTTGTGACTAGAGAAGGAAAATCTGTGTTTCCAAAAATACGTACCCTAAAATACGTACGAGGCCTTTGTTAGCTGTTGGTTTCTCAAACCTCCGAGAAGTGCGCCATGCGCTGATGCAAAATTTAGCCTCACTCACTCACATCTGGAAAGAGACGTCTGTAAATCAGTAAATCATTTTTTGTGAGCGTCAAAACCCCCGTGAAACGTCTTCTGTCACTATCTAGATGAAAACCATCCGCTTCGATATCATTTGAAAAGTCTAAAAGAACTGCAGTTTAAATTTTTGAAACAGCCTTTCAAGCTAGCGAGGCGGTAATCCGGAAGTCGGACGTTTTGCAGGCGGAAGTTACCCGCTCGGCCGCACTCGGCTGCCGTGAATCTCTGTGTACGCTGCTCTACGGGCCAGGAGATTCGGGTATTTTACACAGTTCTAACGTCAGCATGCCAGAACCGTCCGCGAAATGTTTTCGCAGCACGTTCTCACTCTGTAGACTGTTCCAATAAACTGTTTGCACATTTTCCTACGAAAAGTAAATCACCCAAATTCATACAAATCCCCTGTAATCATTTGCCAGCAATATGTGCATAATCCACCTGTTTAGGAAGGCTGCGATCACGTGATCAATACTTTAGGGGACTAAACAAGGAAGTGGTCCAGAGCAGACAGATTTGTGCAAAACTTAAGCCATATTTTTGAAATGTCGATAAAACACAATTGCGAGATGACTGCGTTTCCACTGAGTGATGTGGTGCGACTTCTCTGGTGATAACATCCCAGTAACCATGGCGATGGATGTTCAAACATCAGCAGCTTTATTTCTATTGCAGCCGCCGCACTAGCCGTCATTATTTACAATCCAAGGCCACGTAGGCGTGTTATGGAGCCATGATGGAAAGGCGAGCCCCTTATACGAGGGAGCGGCCACGTATGAGGGATTTCTGGGAGATGTAGTCCACGACTTCACAGAGGAATTGTGAATGTAAAACTTTCTGATGATCCGCTCAACTTTCTCAGAGTTATGTGATGCAATAACAGCTTTTGTAGCTCCTGCTGCATCATGAGGGAGCCAGTTCCTACTGACGAGCACTCAGACACAGCATCATGTGACCTAGAAAAGCCAAAAAAGGGTTTCCAATGCAGTTTTGCAGAATGTGGCTTTTTTTCCAAATTGAAAATAAAAAAATTGAAAATACCACCTCATGCAACCGTGAAAACTTTTTGTGATAAATGGGAAAAACTGGGCCGTTATGGAGCCTGTGGCAGTAAGTCCGGAGGGTTTACAGCAGTATAAAACACATCTCTCATTTGTGCTTTTTAGACTGAAGAATACATGAAACACAGATAAACGTGTTAGTGACTGTTATGCTAGCTTCTGTTTACATGTAAGGTGTGAGGAGAGACTTTTATGTTTTTGGACATGCATCGACCAATACGAAAGATAAAATAAAAATATAAAAAGATCATGTACACTTTACAGACAGCCTTTTAGATTTTCTGCTGTGGCACAATGAAACTAAGAGACACAGAGAGATTCACATTCAGCCTTTGTTCCTCTGAACATACCAAACATCTGTAGCGTCAATAAAGATCATTTAACCCTTTGAACCCGGAGCAACTTGATGTGATTTCTTTCAAAGACACGGCTTCAAGTGAAAGGAGAAAAGCAATTTGGTAAGAAATATTTTAAAAAATTTAAGAAATTGGCAAATTTAGAAAATTATTTTTAAGAAGTAGGGGGAAAAAAGAAAAAAAAGCTACTATATTTTGAATTATCATAATAACAAAAATGAAATTACTTTTATTATGAATTATACATTTATTAATTATAATTTTCAGCACAGTTTCCAAATCATTTGTCGTTTGTTTAGAACTTATTTATTTATTTATGCATTTCTTTATTTATTTGTCTATTTATTCATTTATTTAACCAACCATCCTAATTTTCAGGTCTTTTTGGGTTATTTTTTTTCCTGTTGCTAATGTTTTTGAAAGAAATCAAGTTAATTTGCTCCGGTTTCAAGGGGTTAAATTGAATTAAACTGAGCTGAATTTGGTGGGGAAAAAGAAGAGAAGAGATGGAAAGAAAAAGAGAAACAGAAAAGCCAAAGGTTGAGAGAGACACAAAAAACAGGGAGGGAGAGAGTTTGAAGATGAGGAGAAAAAGAGGAGAAAGTGTGGGAGTGTGCAGGAGAAACAGACCCAGAGAGAAATAATACGTGTGAATTAGAGGCAGAGAGACTGTGGGAGATAAGGGAGAGAGAGGGGAGGGAGAGGGCAAGTGGATGTGAGAGAGAGAGGGGGAGAGGAGGAGGGAGGGAGGGAGAGAGAGAGGCTCGCGCAGCAGCCGCTTCGGTAGTTTTGGCTCCGGAGACGCGCAGGACGCAGCGAACTGTCCCGGCTCCCCCTCGATGGTTCACCGCAGCCCGGAGGAGGGACAGACCTTCCACCGCTGCCCGGAAATCAGCGCCCAGGAGCCGCACGCACTCTGACAGCAGTAAGCCTTTCCCGCGCTGCAACTTTAACATTAAAAAAAGAGAGAGAAAAACATCCCGGGAAACTCCGCGGAGCGTCTCCGCGTCTCTGCCCGCCCGGCGCTGCCTCAGCTCGGCCACGGACAGCCCGCCGCACCGCCGATCTGACCTGGACTTTACCCGGACACATTTATTCATTCCGATGAAACTTTTACTCACTTTCTGGTTTATATATCAAACTAATCCAAAGTGTGCTTGAGTGTGAGCGCGTGTTTTTTTTATTGCTTTTATTTGGTGCGTTTTTATTGCGCTTGGCGTGCGTAAAAATTCGCGCTAAAAACGGAGACGGAGCCAGCGGAGCAGAGCGGGGCTGAAGCGGAGGGTCAGCCAGGCTGAAGGCAGTTTACGCTCAGGGTTTTATTGGCTGCAGAGTTTACACTCGTTTTTTTATGTCTAAAAAATGACTTTTAGTCACGTTTTTTTATTCCGAAAAGAGACTGAACTGCGCTTTTTTTTAGACCGAATGAGGAGAAAACTAGAATAAAAACACTTCAGGATGTTAAATGAAAGACTCATGCAAGTCTCAGTTATAAGATGACGAAGGTGAAAAGAAACTAAATGACACTTTTTTCTAGAAATATCTCCGTTTTATGCTTTAGTTAATTAATCTGATTCCTTAAATACTTTATAATTTACTTTTTAAACAAAAATGCTTTTAAAAGAAATAATGGGAACAAATTTATTTTGTCATTTTTGGAGGTGAAACACTGATGCAGATGAGAACAGAAACAACCCGTCTGCACCTCAAAGTAATGTATAATCTCCAAACTGTCTGAACTAGTGTTTTAAACAGAAACACATCAGAGTTCCTTCACTTTCTTTGCAGAACAAAATCTGTATTTAAGTGAAATCCTGCAACACTGAAGCCTATCAGACTGAACAAACACCTGGAAGGTTAATTCACTGTTAACTGGTGAGCGTCTGACTCTTTTATGTGGAATTATTGCCACAAATGTAAATTTAAAGTCTCTTTTCAAGCTCAGTTTTAAGCCTAAATGATTAAGTCAAGGTGGGTCACTGGAGGGAAACCATGTGGAATCAGACTGGCTAAATTCTTAAAATTTAAATTCAGTGAAAAAAAAAATAAAATCAAAATTTAAAAAAAAAAAAAAAAAACTTAAGAGAATTTGATGTGCTTAATTTGATGCTTTCATATAGATTTAATTTACTCTATTTAACACCTTAAAACTTAATTTTAATGCAAAACATATTGTAAATACCTATCATCTACATATTTTTAAATTTTTTTAAAGATGCACCAAAAGTCTAGAGTTGGAGAATTTCAGTGGAAACCTGCTGAGGAGAAAGTGGCTGTAACATGTAAAGTTGAATTTTGGTGTCTTTTTCTGCGCTCATGTCAATTTAAAACAACAGAATGTGATTCGCAAAAATCTCTCGAGCTTCTTTTTTCTGCGTTAACATTTGAAGTGAGAAGACGGTAAAACCTGTGAGAGAGGTGGAGATCAGGTGTGATGTGACTCAGTTAAACACCAAAAAATGAGTGTAAGGCTGAAATATCGGCTCAGACACCTTTAGAGTAAATTTAAGACAAACACATTTTTATTAATGTTTGTTTTTTGATTCTTTTCCGTGAAATGTGATTATTTTGTGGAAATACAGCGTTTAATGTGACATTTTGTCTTTAAACTGTGATAAATTTCACTGTAAAACGTGCAGATTTTTCCCACGTGGTGAATCTGACACGCCGCCTGCGTCTTTGAGCAGATTTGACGCTGTGTGTGTCCCGTACATGTGTCTCTCCTGTGATGCTGATGATTGACAGCTCCTCCTCTCTGCTCCTCAGCCGTCGGCGGGCAGCCATGCTGAAGCCGGGCGACCCGAGCGGCTCGGCCTTCCTGAAGGTGGACCCGTCCTACCTGCAGCACTGGCAGCAGCTCTTCCCTCAGGCGCAGCTGAAGGCTCCGTTGGCCCCCCCGCCGCCTCCACCTGACCGCCTCTCCATCCCCATGGACAGCCTGCGCCCGTCCCGCCTGCACACCCACCTCCTGGCCTCCACGCACTGCACCTCCTCTTCTTCTTCCACGTCCTCCTCTGCAGCTTCCTCCTCCTCGGCGGCGGCGGTGGCTGCAGCTCTCACCCCGTCCTCCTCCATCTCCATCTCCACCTCGGCAGGGATCTCCCAGCTGCCCGTCCCCCAGCAGATCGCACTCTTCGGGCAGGCATTGGCTCCGGTGTGTGCCGGGCCTGGAGGACCAGGAGGAGGACCAGGAGGAGGAGGAGGAGGCGACCTTGTGGTGGTGGTTCCTCCGGAGAACCAGCAGGGTCACAACCCAGCGGCGGGGCTTCTCCTCCCGGCCAAGGAGCAGAGCTGTGGGGGGGTCAGCGTAGTGTCGTCCAGCGTGAAGAGCAGCAGCAGCGGAGGAGGAGGAGCAGGAGGAGCAGCAGCAGGAGGAGGAGGAGAGGAAGGCAGCAAAGGAGCATCAACCAGGTTCAAGCTGACGTCCGAGGAGCTGGACTACTACCTGTACGGACAGCAGAGGATGGAGATCATCCCGCTGAGCAACCACACGGGAGAGCTCAACAACCGTACGTACACACACACACAGACACACACACACACACACACACACACACACACACACACACACACACACACCTCCGGCCTGTCACTGGAGTTTATTCAAGGTGTGTTTTTACGATAATTTAGCTCATCAGTGACTTTTGACCTCGTGCACCACATGTTCAGTCTCCTAAACTTCCTGATATTCTTATTTTTATAATAAATAATATTTCTTGAGGTTTTTATGTTGCTCTCTGCAGTGCTCAGCTGTGAGCTGTCACATTTTAATTCAAGCGTGCAAAATTTTAGGAATATATTCTCTCAAAGTTTGTGCAAATAGGATTTACGACAGAAAGTATTTCTACAATATTTTACTAATAATTGTAATTAGTGTACAGTGTTGTTTCATGCAGGGACTTTCAGATGTTTTTTAGTAACCTAATAATTGCTGCAGCAAATGTATTAATATTTCTGCAAGAATATTGTGTGAACGATACTGAAAAGCGAGTTTCATAATGAGTTTTTATAGGTAATTGAACTGAAATAATTTTTTATAGAATTACTAAATTAATTTAAATATGTAATACAGAATTATGTTAATAAAATGACAAAAACTGATTATTTCTGTATGAAATTTATGTAATATTCTAAAAAGAAATGCTTATGCATAATTAATTTTTTTAAATATTTGATTTCGTCGAGTCACAGAAATATTTCTGAATATTTTTTATCGTATTTCACAAAGCGTCTACGGTGCATTTAAAAAATATTTGTTGTATATTTACATGAAGCCCCACAGTGTCAGCCTTTAAATCACTGATGTAAAATAAGAAAAGGTGAGAATCCAAATGTATTTATAAAGCACATTTAAAAACAGCAGAGTTGACCAAAGTGCTGCACATCAATAAATAAATAAAAATATTAATAAATAACAAAATAGCATAAATAGCATAAGAGAGGACAAAAGAAGAAGAAAAAACTGACTATTTAAAAAGGCAATAAAACCACAGAAAGGTAAAACTAGAGAAACTGTCAACTCTCAAAATGAGTAATAATTTAAGTTAGTTCTTCCCACTTAAAAATGTATTATTATTATCATTATCATTATTATTATACAATATTGAACATAGTTTTTGTGTGAGATGTTACAGTTGGTTTGACAGCTGCAGTGTTGGGGAGGAGGAGGAGGAGGAGGAGGAGGAGAGTTTGGGTGTTGGGGGTCAGAGGTCAAAGGTCAGCAGCCTGGTCGGGGTTCACACCCTCACACAGCAGCAGAGGCCGCAGCTCACAGTTAATATTCACCAGACTTTATTCACGTTTTATGGAAATCAGAGTTTACACCTGTCTGTCCTCGCGCTCATTATGTGTTTCCTTCATGTGTGCGCTGCGTGCGCTATTATTAATCTCTTAAACTCCGATTAAAGCGATCGATTATTTACGTATTACTTTAATTTCAGACTTTCTGTAGTTAAAAAATCAAACGGATCGTCAGAAGCGTTTAACAGTATTTTCTTTTTGAAATCGCTAAATTTGAATAGGCCTTTATGTAGTAGTACTTTCAATTATATTACAGTGTTGTGTATTTTATTTATCATTTATTTTCCGTTTTTAACGCACAAAAAAAGAAAAAAACGCGTATTTATTTCGCATTAAATTGATCAAACTCCTTTCATTACTTTGATATCTGCTGTGAGTCCGCGTGTGTGTTTGTGCGCGCGTCTTTTACGCATGACGGCGCTATGTCAATATCTGTCCACACACACACGAACACACACACACACACACACACGAACACACCGCTGTCTTGTTTAAAATCTCTGAGGTGCGTTTCATCAGTGAAGTCGGCGTGTCCCGGCGCACGTGGAGAGCTCAGCGGCCCGTTATTTCTTCCGTTAAACGGCACCCAAACTCTCCCGGTTTGAGCTGCTCCGCTTCCCGCTGCGCGCGTGGACATCAAAGTGAAGTCTCGTGTCTGTTAGTTTGGACTCTTTAAGGTGGAAATTTTTTTCTTTTAGCAGCTTTTTAAAACAATATTTTAACTTTTTTGTGCCCGTTTATATCTGATTTATTTTAGCTCAACACCTTCCGACAGGCCTCATACTTTTTTATTATATTTTTTTTTATATTTATTTTTTTTAAAATATTGATTTATTCTTTGTGTTGTACGGGTAAATAATACATGTATAACTGTGAGATCGGAAGCTAAAAATACCCGTAAAGATGGATCATTTTTACGCATAAGGTGCGAGTGTCTAATTATTTTATATCTGTTTTACCATCATAATATAAAAGGTTTTAATATTTATTTTCTCCATCTTTTGAGTTTGCGTTTATTTCTAACATCAGGATTGTCTTGTCAGTCTAATTTTAATTTGAAATTTGTAATAATTGATTTTTATTTATTTTAGTTTAGTGTGTCTTCTGTGCCTGAAGGTGAATTAACGGTGACTTCACGGTATTTGTAAAGATATATATAAATACAGCTACGGTTCCTTGAATATCTCCAAAATATTTAAAGTGGACTCTGTTTCACGCTGAGATTCTTTTTTAGTAACAGCCTTTTATTATAGATATCATTTTATTGATGTATTTCCCCATATTTGTTTAATATTTCTTTAGTATTGGACCTTTGAGAGGACTGTGGGTCTTTTGATTTGTCGTTTTTGTTCTTCTTTAAAATATTTTGTTAAACGGGGTGCTTTTCTCCCGCTACAGCGGTGTCACCGAGCTCATAATCCTCATCTGATCCTCCCAAAATAAACCTATAATAACGCTGTAATATGAGGTCGCGGGTTCACGCGCTGACAAATGTTTTGTAACTTTAGAGTTCATCGGACTGTTTTTTTGGTTTCTGGCGTTATGGCAGCGATCCTTAAACACCACTGTGTGTGTGTGTGTGTGTGTGTGTGTGTGTGTGTGTGTGTGTGTGTGTGTGTGTGTGTGTGTGTGTGTGTGTGTATGTGTGTGTGTCTACGAGGCGCTCCTCGCTGTATATTCCGCGGTGATAAAACGGACCATCAGCAGTAATCTGCGTCGATACGCGCCGGCAGGGCCGATGAGGGATGGAGGGACAAGCAGGAATTAATTGCCGTATATAGTTTTGTGTTTGTGGAGGGAGAGAGAGAGAGAGAGAGAGGAGAGAGGGAGAGAGAGAGGGAGGGAGAGAGAGAGAGAGAGAGAGAGAGAGAGAGAGAGAGAGAGAGAGAGAGAGAGAGAGAGAGAGAGAGAGAGAGAGAGAGAGGGAGGAGAGAGAGAGAGAGGAGGGGGATCGATCCACCGGCCACCAGCCCGCTATTTATCATCCCAACACGGCCATATTGAGGTCTCTCTGGGTGCGTGTGCGCGCGCGCGTGTGCGTGTGTGGGTGCGTGGGTGGGTGGGGGTGTAGATAAAGCAGTCACACACACACACACACACACACACACACACGCATTTTTGCACTCCCTCATGTGTCACTGCCTGACCTCAATTATTAATTAAACCAATAATAACATAAGTGCCATTATTATATTTATTTTTTTCATGAACAACTTGACAAATAAATACAAAGTTTTTCAATTTTTTTTTTCATAAAACATGGAAAGGTGGCAATGAGCAACAACAGAAAAGATTAAAAGTTTAGCTTATACATTTTTAGAATAATAATAATAATAATTATTTATTATTAGTAGTAGTATAGCCTTATAAAAATGATGATAATCATAATACTGATAATAAACTTGCACACTTTTTTGCTAGTTTTCATAACTTTTGTGTTAATAATGATAATTTCTGCCACTATAGTCATCTGTCAAAGGAATATTTAGCTTTTTTTGTTACTTTTTTCTCTTTTTTTAAAATATATGATTCATTTTAATGTAAATTTGGAATAATTGAAACTACATATTCACTTAAATGCACTGACGTTAAAATAACGTAGCAAAATAAATGAATGATAATTTAAGTTGATTGTACGCACTTTAAAACTAATTTTAATGCTTATAAAATATTAAAATATAATAAAATACTTCCTACAATTACTCAGATTTTGTATGATAATTTTTAAAGGGTCAGCTTGATATACTTTAGAAAAATGGGGTAAAAATACAATTGATTTATTGTCTTGCACTACATTTACAAACATTTTGAAGAATTTTGAGCAAATTAGTGATTTTGGACAACATAAAAGTGACTTGACTTTTGAAGTGTTAGAAGGTGTCAAAACAATTATTTATCACAATATAGGGAGATAAAATTAAATTAAACAGTTAAACAGTAAAATCAGAATTTGACCTTTTTAGTTAGGTGTACTTCAGTGATGTAATGTTGCACTTTCATTAAGTTTTTGGACCTGTTAGAGACAGATTAATGCCCACATGTAATAATAATAATAATAATAATAATAATAACTTTATATTAATAGCACCATTAAAAAAAAGTTCACAAAGTGCTTTTAGAAACAAAGCAAAGCAGAAGAATCGTATCTGAGAGGAAATAAAACGATGCAAAAACATATCAGACAGACGATGAATGTTAATGAGAAATAGATTAAAAAAGAAAAACACCCCAAAACATCTATATTTTATAACTTCTCAAATTCAAATATTTAAGACAGCCTAGACACTAACAGTTTTTTAAGTTAAAACATTTTTTTTTTTTTTTTACAGTTTAACCTTAAAATTAGCACTTAATTTACAACTTTATTCTTTTTAGGGATCATAAAGTTTAAGCTGATTTGGAAATATGTTCCAATCAGTTTATCTGCTGCACTACTGAGCAACAAATAGAGGAAAATATAAAGAGTTTCAAATTAAATAAATAAAAATTATGTGTAGTTCTGTTAGAGAGATAAAACATTTGACTGGAAATTATCGACGTCTGGGACGAGTTTTTGCTCTGATACGCATAAAAAAAGGAAAAAGAGATCAATTCTTACAATTTATATCTGGACTAAATGTCAGCTGGCAGTTTTATTGTGATTTAATAACGTTGGTTTAAAACACACACACACACACACACACACACACACACACACACACACACACACACACACACACACACACACATCTGTCTGCTGGTTTCCAGCTGCTGAATCTTCGAGTCTCTAAAACAACTTGCCATGTTTTCCATGTTTAATGTGGGATAATGAACCCATGTTTGACATGCTCATACTGCTACTGCACACACACACACACACACACACACACACACACACACACACACACACACACACACACACACACACACACACACACACACACACACAGAGGGCCTGACAGTGGCTCAGAAACAGTCCAAATCTATAATTCCTGCTTGTTTCGGGGAATCTTGTCCTGTTTTGTAAAATTAAATCACCATATTTTACAACTTTTCTTAGCTGACTGAATTGTTTTGAGCTCCACGAGACGAGAACAAGTTTTTTTTTCTGTTTATTCAGAAGTTTGATGCTGCAGCAAACACCTGCAGCTCCTCTGAACCAAAAGCTGAAGCGGTTTCTGTCAGTGATTCAGTCACGTCTGATGTTCAGCTCTTTGCCAGCTGATTTCAACTAAAAAACAACTAAAAAACAGATTTTAGTCAGCAGAATTAAAGATGTGGATGTCGTCTTCTCGTCTCAGAGCCAGAAAA
This sequence comes from Plectropomus leopardus, assembly GCF_008729295.1. NCBI lineage: Eukaryota > Metazoa > Chordata > Actinopteri > Perciformes > Serranidae > Plectropomus > Plectropomus leopardus. The sequence continues at coordinate 36,012,467 of NC_056468.1, read as the reverse complement.
ATGTCAACAAGTGTGGATGAGAACCACACGGTCAGACAGGCTGCTGTAAATCGAGTTGCAGCCTGCAGGACGTACATTAACGCCATTCTTTAACCAACATCACAAACATTTTAAGTGGACGCTTGTGGCAACGATTCTTGCATGAAATGAAAAGTTTTTTTTGCAGTTTGGTTTAATAACAGCGTTTTGGTGGCCTGAAAACACAGTTTTGAAACTGGGTTCCAAGAGTGTAATCTTTTGAAAACGCCACCCTTCTGTCGCCGCGTAAAGTGACAGTGCGGCGATTTGAGAACGGTGACGTCTTGGCCGAGCTTTGCAAATGCACGTGGTGTTACACCGCCAACTCCTGGCCTGGCATGCATACTACAGCGTTTTTGTTTGTTTTTTTGCAGATCTGTGTGCACACGAGGATCGTTCTTATGTTATCATGGAAAGACTTTTCTGTTTTCAGTAGGGTCGTTCTCGTCTAAACGTGGCCTGAGTTAACTTCTAGAAACCGCTTCCATGTCCATGTTGACTGAAGGTCAATGACGCAGATACATTCAGCACGTTCTCATCCTAAGCCGTCACATATTGCCACTTTGTCAGTGGACTCCCATGTCTGCATATTACTCAGTGTATCCTTCCACGCCCGATAGTGACATTCTGGGTTGCTGCTGCCGACGTCAGGATGTCAACAAAAGCACATGCTTATGATTACGTGACAAAGGCACGGATGCTTAGAAAAAAAACAAAACATAACGCTCAGACAGAAAGCAAACACCAGACTCCCTCATGAAAGTCCGGGGTTTGTTGGATCCCTCCATCAGGCCTCTCATCCGCCCTTTCGTGCTCCATATATTACCGCTTTTGCAGTAATGTTTTTTTGTTTATTAATGAGATTCTATTTTAAACAGTAGCTACTCTTCCTTCAGTCTCCAATATTTTCATTTATAGTATTTCATGTACAGAATTACATAAATAAACAAATGACATGACATTCATGCTCCCAGAGTGACGACACTTTACAACACCAACACAACAATCAACACAAAACTCGAAAACTGTCTTATATAATATTTAATGTAGACAATATATACAGTATCTTTACAGAGTAATTTATTTCTTCAATGGCTGATGAAGTAAAATTTCTAGAAACTTTCAGTTAAATCACAGATAGCTCAAAGTCGATTTCACATCTTTAAGAACACCAAAAAAGTATTTATCATTACAGCGTTCTGCACTATTCTTTGTGTAAATAAATACAATCTTAACTTTTTTTGACAGCATGTTGTATTACTAAGATCTCAACGCCAAAAGCCACCGTTCACATCTGCATGATATGCTGCTGGATGGCACCTGCCATGGCAACGTGATACGCCAACAGTTTAGGACGCAGCCGGATGGAACTCGTTGTTTCTGCATTATACACACGTTGGTAACATCAGTTCGAAAAACTGCTAGAAATGATGTGATATGAGGAGCACGGAGGTTACTATAGGGCGGGTGACACGGGCGGTGGATGGATTTACACCTGTGAGTTCAGGTTTTGCATCCCGTCTGAATGTGATGTTTTTTTTCTTCACCTTTTGTGACTTTTTTGCTTAAACCAAACTATATCTGCGCCAGCATGTGCGTCTGTTGACGTCCCGGCGTTGGTTTGCACGTGCTTTTTGTCCCTGAACATAACCATGTGCAGCGTCATCCCACCATGTGCTTGTGTTGACGTCACGATGGCGGCATCCTGGAGCGTCAACAGCAGATGCAAAAGGATACCTTGAGCGTAATATGTAGACGTGGAAGTCCGCTGACAAAGCGGCAATATGTGACGACTTGGGATTAGAACGTGTTGAACTGTATAAAAATATACATTTACAAATTCTCACACAACATGTGCAGTATAATCCAAGTCTCACTACTTCACAAACAGACAGCCTTGTCTTTTGGGGAGTTGAACTTTAAGCAAAAGTTATCTAAATCACGTGATAACAGAAACAAACGACCCATAGAGGGAGCAGCAGCTCTTGTGCTCATCGAGGTAAAATGACTGTTTTGGCAATGAGGTCTGGCTTTGAAGAGAGAATTGAAAAGTTTCTCTTTTTGTTTAGTTCCCTGTCAGAAAGTCTGTTACTGAGCGTACAACCCGTCTACTAGGAAGTCTCCAGTCTACTTTTAGCTCAGTTTTTGGTCTCCTCCAACTCTTTAACTGCTAAATGCTCCACTATATTCATCATATTTTCTGTCTGTGTCTGTCTTGTGTGATGTACTAAACGGTAAAAGTACCATAAAACCAAAACCAGGAGCTGGAGGCGGCTCAGCTTTTCTGCAGAGGTTTGTCGGGTGGCGGTTTACAGAGCAGCGGCGCGGTCTCGCTGTGTGGTCCGTCCTCAGCTGGACTCGCAGCTGTGCTGGAAACAAACGCGCACATTAACATCAAAAGTCTTCATGAAGTGTGATGCTTTTATTGAGGAGTAGTCCAAAAGTTTGTTACGGCGCGTTGACCTTTCTGGCTGTTTGTGATGATGAAAACTCAGACAATGTGCTCAGAGTTAATCTCTCCGAATTACAGTCAGATCAAATGCAGAAGAATTTAGGAAACTGGTATGTTGTTGATACGCTTTTTGTTATCTTTTAAAGGATAAAAATGTTTGAAATCAAGGTTTTTGGAAAAAAAAATTACTCACAAAAAAGGAGATGTTTTGTTGGAGCAAAATAGTAAAAAGTGCCCTCAGCAGTTTTCAGTGGAAACGGCGTCCGGCAGAGCGGAGCTGTCTAAACACAGCGATGGATGTAACAGAATAGTGCGTTTGAATGATGGGCGGCGAGGAGAGAACGCCATAACAAGTTCACAGTCAGTTCATCAGTCTGAACGAGAGCGAGAACAAAAAGGTTTACTGAGACGGCACGTCTCTTCTACTGAAGTGTAGTTTTACTAGTACAATTACTCCATGTGCATGCTGTATATATATATATATATATATATATATATATATATATATATATATATATATATATATATATATATATATATATTTATAAACTGTGTATATGTATTTTTTAAACTGTTGAGTTTCAGACTTTATTTGTAAAACACTTTTCATAGAGATGATCTGTAACACAAAGTGCTTTATACATTAAAACCCAAATCTACACACACACACACACACACACACACACACACACACACACACACACACACACACACACAAGCATGTAAATGAAAACACAAAAAATTGTACTCATTAAAACCGGGAACCGAGGAAACACCAGAGGCACGATAAAACCAACAGATGAAAGATAAAGTAAATAAATAAGGAAACAGATAAAAAGATTAATAAATAACATGATAATAGCAATCACAATAAATAAAGAAGTAGATGAGCGATTAGGTAAAATTAGCAAACTGTAAATAAGAGGAAAAATTAAAGTTTGGCACCTTGTTTTATTTTATACAGCACCTTCTTCTATAATAATATTTTTTACTATTTATCTTTTTCTTCTGCTGCTTTCCTGGCTGCTGTAACAATGCAGATGTCTCGTCTGTGGGACTGATAAAGGATACATCGTACAGCTTTAACTCTGAGAAAAGAGCCGCTGTTTACTGGATTATTTATGTATTTATCATCACAAACTTGACATTATACGTATGTTAAATTCATGTACAGTAAGCATGTGTACTTATCAGATATTTTGCATGAGAGAAAAAACGAACTTTACTCACAGGCACGAGATATTTTGAGCATTTTACTTCTGATTCACTGTTAACTTGTGAAAACTTCACGTTTTTTATAAGCTCAGACACATAAAGCCTCAAAACAAACACGCAGATTTACTTTCTCCTTTTTTGAGTTTCATCAGGAATCATGAAATTAGCTGAAAGACAGAAAGTTTTTAACACAAAATCAGTTTTAGTCGCCTTAAACTACATTTCATGTCCTTAATCAGCAGATGGAGCCTGCTAACTTCATCTGGAGATAGTTCAGCTGTTAAAATGTTATTTCACAAAGATGTGGCTGAAATTTTGTGGATCTTTTTTATTTTTTAAATCTTCATTATTTCAACTTTTTTTTTTTTTTTTCAAAATTCTTAAATGAAATTCATCATCTCTGAAACTGTAGGAAAATAACTGCTTGTGCATTAACAATAAATAAATTATTTAAGAACTTGCAGTAGAACAAATATATATGAACATACGGCATTTAAAGACATTTCAGGATGTTTTTGAATCTTTTATGGGTCCATGTATTTTTTAATGTGTCTTAACAAAACAAAAAGTTTTGTAAAAATATAACAATAAAGTAAACTATATATGGAAAAAATAATGATGGTTGTTTCTGGCAACAATGTAAAATAAAGAGCTGAACTGATCCAACAAACCCCGGACTTTCACGAGGGAGTTCAATGTTTGCTTCCCTTTTGAATGTGACGGGTTTTTTTTACACCAAACTGTCGATGCCTTTGTTACAAAATCCCGAGCATGTGCTTTTGACGACATCCGGGCGCCGGTAACGGCATCCTAAAATGTCATTATCAGACACCAAAGGACACACTGAGCAGACGCCAAAGCTCAACGTTAATCCGTGTTGGATTAACACGTCATATCTGGTTTGTTTGATCTGTACACAAGTTTACAGCTCTTCCTTTAACCTTTACAAAAAAACAAATAGGCTTAATGTCTTTCAAACACATGGAAAACAATGCACAGCTTTACAAGAAATTACCAAAAAGTAGAAAAGTTTGTAAAACTTAACAAAAAAGGAAGAAAAAAACTGAGGAAATTTGCATAAAAAGGAGAGAAAAATGGTTAAAAAAAATAAATAAATGAAGCAAAAGGGAATTACTTGAAAAGGTGCTAAAAATATAAATGTAATTAACTAAAAATATATAATTTTATTAGCATAATTATTTTAAATAATTATTTTCTAATAGTTTTCTTTGTCTCTCTCTCTTTTTTCTGTCTTTTTTTCTGCTCGTTGCCTTTTTAGCCGTATTTTAAATATAAATCAGTTTGCTCATGTTTTTATACGTGTAAATGCTTGTGAAAAGCATCTGAATGTAACACCAGATACTGATGTTGATCCAGGTTTCAAAGGGTTAATGTCCATGTTTTTGCATTTTAAATACCAATTCCTTTAGTTTTACTCGAGCCAGCAAAGGGACTTTTTTTTTATAAAAATAATTAGTCAAATTAACATTTTCCTTTTTCACACGACTATCAGGTAAAAAAGTGTCACAGTAACCATTAAACACAGTGTTCCCAGTGGTGAAAACTGTACTTGAACTGGTCTGAATAGTTTCCAGATAAAGTGGAGGATCCCGCAGGATCCAGCCTGTTGAATTTTTCCCATTTACTCGACCGTGAACCTGTGTCACATTTAGCGGTTTATAAATGACCATAATACGGTTTAATTTACTTCTATCCATCACCGAGTAAAAGCAGCCGTCGCTCTCTCAAACTGCGGATATTTAATTTTGGGAAAAGCATTAAAAAAAAGCAACATTAACATCCTGTTCCTGTGGGCCGCTGTGCTCTGTGGGAGTTTTGTGTGCAGATAATAATCTCTCATTATGTTGCTACAGTCAATTAACATCCATTACTGTCAGACTGCATCTCTGAGTAAATGTTGACACTCGCTAATTCCCAGCAAAACGCTGCTCGCCACATTTAACCTGGAAAAACACTGCGGAGAGCGGAGACGGCTTTTTTTAGGAGAGTTTAAAACACACGGACACCACGACCGGCTCTGTCTCAACGTTATTTTACACGAACAAATAACACGTTCAAACTCTTAAAAATCATTCAAACTCAATTTTGACTGTTAAAAAAAATAGTTCAGTTCATCAGACAGAGGTGCAGATCATTTTTTAACCCTTTGAAACCCGAACATATTGGTTTGATTTCTTTCTTACATTTTCAAATTTTGAAAAAAAAGGGAAAAATAAAAAGAGAAAACAAACTGAAAATAAAACCTCAAAACAATACATGTATACATTTTTTTCTGTAATAAACATTGAAATATATGGTTTTAATAATTATAAATTTAGTTTTCTGGACATATTTCCCTTGAATTTTTTAACTTTCATCTTTCACTAAACTGACTTCAGGTCATTTTCTTGTTTGTTCTTTTATTTTTTTCTTGCACTTGGCGGTGCTTTTTTTGCCAAGTTGCTAATTACCTTTTTTCTGTATTATTATTATTATTATTGTTATTGTTATTGTTATTGTTATTGTTATTGTTATTATTATTATTATTATTTGAAAGAATTTAATTCAACAGCTTGTAACAGGCGTCTAAACTCAGCGCAAGAAAACTGATAACTGTCCAGATTTCAAAGGGTTAAAAGTTTACGTTTTAGAGCTCTTTAACTTTTTTTTTTTTTTTTTTTTTTTTACCTTTTTTACAGGAAAATTTTCAATATATTTTCAGTTTTCATCACCTTCAGGAGTTTGTTTGTTTTGCCTCTCTTTTAATTTATTTTATTTTATTTTATTTTATTATTTTTTTTAGGTAATTTTCTCATTTCTTGCTAAGTTTCGGGTCATGTCTTGTCAAGTTGCTGAGTTCTTTCTCCCTGTAGTTTTTGCTGAGGTTTCAAGGGTTAAATTAAAGTTAAAGTTGAATTTAGGGCATAAATAAAATTAAAGAAACAAACATGTCACAATAAAGACACTTTAAAAAAACCCCAAAAACATCCAAAAAGAAAAATATATGAAAAACATAAAAGCCGAATTATATATCGTAATATCATAAATCGTGTTAAAATCGCAAGAATCTTTAAACATGCTGTTTTTTTTAGAATATAGACTGAATTTAGGATCTAAACTCAACATTTAACACCAAATCAGCCTTTTCTTTTAAAGTCGGATTTCAAGGTTAAAAAACGTAAACGCTTTGTTATGAATGTATGTTATTATTATAGTAATCAGTGCGAGCTGCTGTTGTGTCTCCAGGTTGCGACATGTGCGCAGACAACAGGAACGGCGAGTGTCCGATGCACGGCCCTCTGCACTCTCTGCGGCGGCTGGTCGGCACCAGCAGCACGGCGGCTCCGGTCACCCTGCCGGACGTCCCTGATTGGCTCAGAGATCTGCCCAGAGAGGTGAGACTTCCTGTCTGACTCTGTCGGCGTATTTGGCCGCCGAACTGTGGTGGAAGAAGTACTGAGAGCTTTTACTACAGCAAACGTAGTAATACTACAGTGTAAAATATTCTGTTACTAGTAAAAGTCCTACTTTTACACTTAAAAGTACAAAAACATTACTATCAAAGTATATTTAAAGTACCAAAAGTTGAAGTATTCATTTTGCAGAATTTGGCCTATTTCATAATAATATATATTATATATCTGGATTAAAATTATTGATGAATTAATGTATCCATCAGTTTGATTTTGCATCTGGTGAAGGTGTGGAATAAAATAAATAAAAAAAATAAAAAATAGAATAATATTAATAATAATAATAATTATAATAATAGTTTTTATTTTATATAGAACCTGTGAGTAACTTTATAAGGAATAACCCAAAATAATCGCAAAAAAATTAAAGTTCAGAAAATTTGAACAAAAAAGTTAAAAAAAAAAAAAAGCAAAATAAAAAACAAACCAAACAAGAAATATTGCATGTAATATTTAAAATAGGTGTATATATATATATATATATATATATATATATATATATATATATAATTTTTATTTTTTTCTGTAATATAATTATAATTACATAATTAAAATACCGATGAACACTATTTCCTGGGGGGAATTAATCAATTTTTTGAAGATAATTTTTTGCGAATTTGCGAGTTGCTCATTGCCTTTTTCCTCCGTATTTTCAAAATAAAGCAGACACATTTGCTCATATTTTAAATGTTTAAATGCTTCAGAAAAGACCGAAAACTGCTGTCAATCCAGGTTTCAAAGGGTTAAAAACAACTTTGAACATTTCAGAGAGGGTTGTCTGATTTTTATTGACGTGTGTGTGTGTGTGTGTGTGTGTGTGTGTGTGCGCAGGTGTGTCTGTGCACCAGTACAGTTCCTGGTCTGGGTTACGGGATCTGTGCAGCTCAGAGGATCCCTCAGGGGACCTGGATCGGCCCGTTTCAGGGAGTCCCGCTGCTGCTCGACAAACTGCATCCCGGAGCCGTCAGGAACAGCAGACACCTGTGGGAGGTAAGAGCGTGGACTTATGGGTACTGTAGTTCACCTGCTGATGTGTGCTCGAGTCTGAACTGCGTCATGGTGATTTTATTTTTTTTGTGTGCGTGTGCGTGTGCGTGTGCGTGCATGCGTGCGTGCGTGCGTGCGCGTGCGCGTGTGTGTGGTGTGTGTGCGTGCGTGTGCGTGCGTGCGCGTGCGTGTGTGTGTGTGTGTCAGATGCTACACACACTCATGAGGTTATCAAAGAAGCATCACATGTGCTTGGGTAATGGGAAAAACCCTTTTTTAAAACTTTTAATGCTAAAATCTGAGATTCTTATAAACTTATGGCACCAGCGAACTATGTTCCTGTTTTTAAATATGAATTTGCACAAAATGGACTGAAATGTAACAACAAACGTTTTATCGTTTTATCTTTTTTGCGAGTAACGAGCACATGAATGGCCCTCTGAAGTCGTAATTACGAGTTTGAAATTGGGAAATTTTGAGGATGCCCGAGTTGCAGAGTTGTGATTTTTTTGTGTCTCAGTGCAGCAGAAAAGGAGGAAAACATAAAACAGTGTCAACAACTGACAGTAAAAAAAATGATGTATTTGGTTATTTTGTTCTTAGTAGCTGTTATTTACTTTAAGTATTTGCTCATTTTATTATCTGCATCTATTAGCTGCAGCAGGCAAACGAACTTTGAACTATAAAGCAGCCAGGCGAGTATCCTAAGTCTGATAACAACATTATTTTATAACACGAGTTGTCCACTTGACGTAGAAGGTAGATTTATTGGTCATTTTTTATAAAACAGTAATAATAATAACATTGGAAAAAAGTTTAAAAAAATAAATGAATGAATAGATAAATAAAAATAAAAAATAATGTGTATATATATATATATATAATATATATTTTGTAACCTTATTATATATATAATTATAGTAATTAGAAATGTAATTTTCAGGAAATTTTTTCTTCGTTTTTTGGACATGTATCTAATAATCTTCCCCTTTTTAAAAAATAATTTTAGGGTAGTTTTCTTGTCACCTTTTACTTTTTTTTTTTTTTCAATTTCTGGGACTTTTATTGCCAAGTTGGTCATTGCCTCTTTCAACGTGTTTTCCGAGCGTGTTTAACACATGCACACATCGTGCAGTGTTTCATATATAAAGGTTTTATCATATGATAATAAATTACAATCATGAATCAAATCATCCATGCATAATTATGTCATATTTTTATATTTTGTCAAGTATTTAAATTGCAAAGAGGCCTTAAAAAGTCTTAAATATAAGTCTTTGATCTTGTGCATATATAATGTGCGTGTGTGCGTGCGTGCGTGCGTGCGTGCGTGCGTGCGTGCGTGCGTGCGTGCGTGCGTGCGTGCGTGCGTGCGCGGCCGGCCTGGTGTCACTCTCAGTCCATTGATCAGAGCGGATTGTATTTACATACAGTGGCAGGAGAAAGTCAATGTGGCAGTTATAAACAGCTGCATTAGCATTAGAGGGGGAGACAGAGGGGGGAGGTGAGGGGGGGAGTGAAGGATGCTGGGAGACAGGACGAGGGAGTGAAGGATGCTGGGAGACAGAGAGATAGATGAGTCCCCGGTGGCCGAGCTGGTAAAGGTCAGTGAGACGTCGGTTGACCGGACATCAGTCTCTCTGCTGTTGACCGCAGCAGGACGGCACGAGGGGGGAGGACGAGGGGGGAGGAGGGGGAGGTTAGGAGCGGAGGGGGGCTGCTGAGGTCAGAGGTCAGAGGTCAGGGGTCAGGGGGGTTGGGGGACATGGTCAAGTCCAGCAGGAGCAGGGAGCTCGTCATGACAGGATTTGTTGAGTGAAGCAGCTGTTAGAGCCCGAACCTGCTGTTAATGTGACGTAAAAGACGTTAAAGACGTTAAAGACGTTAAGACGTTAAAGACGTTTAAAAAAAACACTGTGGAAACTCTCACCATTAATGCTATAAAACCTGAACAAATTGGCAAAAATGAAAAGGTGAAAATGAGCAACTTAATAAGAAATTTCAAAAAAGCAAAAAAAAAAAAAAAAAAAAAAAAACTGAAAAACTTGATTGTCTTATAAAAGTTATTATTATTATTATTATTGTTAATCATAATAATAATAAAAATAATAATAATAATAATAATAATAATAAGAATAATAATAAGAATAAGAATAAGAATAATAAGATTTTTTTTTTTTTTTCACCAATTCATAATAAATACTTATCATAGGAGAAGTATTTAATAGTTAAATGTAGTTTTGTGTGTGAGATGTTTCAGGAGGAGGAAATTATAATAATTTAATAACACTAATAATATTTATTTATTCATTTATTTTGACAGGAATAATAGATCTAGACGTCCTAGAAAAGTCAGTCTGAATGGGTTAATCATGCTCCTGCAAGATTTCTGTAATCAACTTTTATTCAGGTGAGGAAAAATAAACATTTCTTGCTGTAAACAGATTTTTCCTCCAGAGTTTATCTGATATACAGTAAAAATCTACATAAAGGGCTTAAAAATACTAATAAGACTGAAAAACACAACGAGATAAACGTGTTTTTTGTCGTTTTAAATTGTAATTACAGGGAAAAAAAGGCAGTTCTCAGCAGTTTTTGAAGTAAATCATCCACATTCGGTTATTTTACAGCTCGTTTTTAAACCGCTCGTTGTATTTGGACCCAGCAGAGCGGAGCGGCGACCCACAGCGGGGCCTCAGACCAGCGTTTGAAGCCGCGGGCCCTCGGAGGAGCGCTGATCCGATAACCGGCTCTAACCATCGGCACATTATCGGCTGGCGGGCTAAAACTGGTCATTAGGCGTATTGACGAAGAAGCTCTCCGCGCAGATCCCATTAAACCTCACTGGTTGTTAAACTCGCTTATTGACGTCGCCCGAAACAGGAAGAGATATTTGTCCTATAGCCAATCAGGGAGCTGGTGTCATGTTGTCTATGGTGTCCAGGAAGGGCCACTTTTAATTAAGACACTCGGCGTGGTGGAGCAGAGGAGGATTTTCCGGAGCTGCAGTATTTTACGGCTCGACACATTGATCCGCTGCGAGGCCGAGCGGCGACTTTATCTGTCCGACCTGCAGCTTCATCGCTCACTAATCCTGCTTTATGATTTTTAATATCTACAAAAATTAAAGCGAATTTTTATAGAAAGTTGGAGAGTCAAAGTTGATTTGAACACTTTAAAGCCTGGAGTGACAACACGTTTCTTATGCTGCTGTCACAGGTATTTAAACTTTGACCCCTGGTGCAATTTCTATCAAAAACATGGGGGAAAAGGAAATAAGCAACTTGGTGAGAAATGCTGCTAAAAGAAAATAAAAATAATTTAAAAAAAGAAGAAGAAGAAGCTAGGTAAAATATTTAGAGGAAATATATATCTGGAAACAAGAAAAAGCCAGGAAAAAAAACGACTTTATTTATAATTATCAAAATAACATTTTCAAAATTATATGGTACAGAATTATTTTATTTTTTAAAGCACCTTTCCAGGTCTTGTTTGCCGTTTTCTTGTTTTTGTTTTATTATTTATTCTTATTATTTATCTATTTTCTTTTTACAGATTTTCAGGTAATTTTCTTGCTCTTTTTGCTGATTTTTTTCCCCCTAATTTCTGGGTCATTTCTTTATAAGTTTCTTAAGTTGTTTTTCTTCTTCCAATTTTTTTGACAAAAATTTCAAGCCAGTTTGCTCAGGTTTCAAAGGGTTAAATCCGTTGGACGGTAAAAATGACGTTCCAGCTTCTTCTGAGGTGAAGATTTGCTGCTTCACTCTGTTTTGTATCATGATAAAAACAAAATATTTTTAGCAGGGGCGGCGGATCATAACACAAAGGGCCCCTGGGCACTGATGTGCAAAGGGCCCCCCCACCTCTCTGACACGAGAGAGCAAAACACACAAACTCTGCCGTTTTGTGTCTCTTTGTGGTTGTTTTGCATGTTTTTTTGTAGTTCTTTGGGTCACTTTTTTGCCTTTTTATTTTTCGGGTTCTTTTTAGATGTTTGGGTTTTTTAAAAACCTCTTTGGGTTAATTTTGTGTTTTTTTTTTTTTCGTATATTTTTACTCTTGTACCTTTTTATTTTTCGTTTTGTTCTTTTAATTTTGGGTTTTTTGTAATTTTGTACCTTTTGGGTTAATTTTGTGTCATTTTGAGGTATTTTATTCTTTTTTTTTTTTTGCTTTTTGTTTATTTACAGTCATTTTGTCTCTTTAAGGTGATTTTGTGTCTTTTTGACAGAAGTTTTTGTCTTTTTTGGTAGTTTTGTGTGGCTTTGTAGTCATTTTGTGTGTCCTTTGGTAGTTTTGTGTAGTCTTTTGGGTCTCTTTATTGTAATTTTGTCTCTTTGAATGAATTTTGTCTTTTTTGTGTTGTTTTTGTGTTGCTTTGTAGTTATTTTGTATATCTTTTGTGGTTAATTTTGTTGTTTTTTTATTTAATTTTGTTAGTCTTTTGGGTCTCTTTAGGGTAATTTTATGCCTCTTTCGGGCATTTTTTTGTCTTTGGCATTTTTTTTTTGTCTTTTTTAGTAGTTTTGTGTGGCTTTGTAGTCATTTTTGTATCTGTTGTGGTTATTTTGTGGGTTTTTTTTTATAGTCTTTTGGGTCTTTTTAAGGTAATTGTATGTCTCTTTGAGGTAATGTTGTCGTCTGTGATTTTGTTTCTTTTTTATTTTTTGGGGTCTTTTTCAGGTAATTTTGTGTCTTTGAAGTAATCTTGTCTTTTGTAGTCATTTTTGTGTTGCTTTTGTAGTCATTTTGTATCACTGCTGATTGTTTTGTGTCTTGTTTGGTCATTTTGTGCTTTTTGTAGTCATTTGGGTCTTTAAGGTTTCATTCGTGGTCGTTTTGGGTCTTTCTGTGACACTTTGGGCCCCCAGGTGTGTGCCTGTTAGGCCTGTTCAGTAATCCGCCCGGATTTTGGACAAAACAAGACATTTTAAGTCTTGAAGTTTGGAAATGTTGATGGCTTTAAACTTAATTATAACCAGTTTTCAGGGTAAAATAATCTTCTTTATTCAGTGTTTTGCTGGTTAAAATCACCTGGTTCGTTTGTTTAGGGGAGGAGGAGACCTCTGCGGATAATTCGCTCCCTGTAAAAACCTCCTGAACAAAGTAAACTGATTTAGTGGCTCTCTAAATCTCACCATCTTACCATCACTCGACCTTTAAGTTGACTGCGAAACAATGTCTTTATAACTAGGATAAGACAAAATCTGTAAAATCTGACAGTAACTGCAGCCATGAGACGGTAAGAAGCAGAATATTTTTACTCTGAGTTGAAAGAAAGTCGCCTAATGTTTAAATTCTGCGCCCCGACGAAGCACCAGAGCCTCGGACTTACTTTCCAGCAGCTGAGTGACATTACAGTAACTACTCCTTCTTGTGTGTGATGGTACTTGTTGAGGGAAAGAGTTCGAATCGGTGACCTGCGGGTCTGAAACCTCGAACGTCCTGATTGAAAAGAATGTGCAGTAAAAACAGGAGAATCTTCCTGAAGTCAAAGCTCTCAACTCGTCCTGTGAGGGTTTTTTTACGGGAGTTTTTCTTTTGGGCAGACGGGGTGAGCTGTCAGCGCAGAGTCGGGGAAAACAGCCTCAAACGTCAGAACTTCAGAGCAAATCTCGAGCTGCACAGTTTGAGGCAAAATATTTTGTTAGTGTTGGATGTTGATGGGACTCGAGAGGATTCAGAAAGTTCCAAAACGCCTGTTGGTATCTTGGCTTTTTACATCATAAGACCTATTTTCTTTGTCTGTTTCTCGTAGCTGAATCACTGTTGTCCGTCTTTTCTTGTCCTCTTGTGTTTGTCCGAACGTCCATCATCGTATTCGGGCTGTAGTCCCTGCGGAGTCCCCATCGACTCTGTGTTTTCGGTGGTTTGTGGTCACAGCGTCCAGTAAAGGCTCTGTAATTTTTTCTTGGCTGATGTCATGATTTAATGTTTGTCCAACTGTCTGCATTTTGGGTTTTATTAAAGGGTCACTGACATCATCACTTTGATTACATAATCACTGAAGGTTTTTACGTCAAATTACATGTTTTAGTTTCCTGTTGCTTTGATTGCAGTGAGGCGTTTTGAGTTTTATCGATGGAATTTCTGAATAAAAGCAGCGACGACCGCACTGATATAAAGCAGCAGGTCAGAGGGTTTACAATCTGAGGGGTCCGAAGAGCTCATGGATACAGAGCTGGGGATGGATCCTGAGAGCCGGTATTGATTTGTACCTGATTGGGTCAGTACTTACGTACCGATAAGCTCTGTGACAAATGATGCTGCTCTCAGTATTTATGGCATAAATCGTGTAACGTTAATTCATTTTAACCTGATTCTAACGTATCTGGCAACCTGCTCCTCATGACGACGAAGCCGCTGGCGTCAGGGGATGACATAGGACGTTTACGGTCGTGCCGCTGCTGGCTGAACGACAAGACCGAGCGGTCACGAGTGTGGGCACGACAGTGCAGCTAAATGCAGTTTGTGTCAAAGGGTAGTTAAAAGTGCAGCACTGCATGAATATGGAGCAGTGCAGCGTGTGATTTACATAAGGATGCATGTGCATTACTAAGGAGTAGGTGCAATTTGCTTTTGCAAATAAATTGCTTGTGCGATTTACCAAAGTGTGTCTGCAGCACACTAAAGTATGGGTGCAATTAATGACTTACTAAAGTGTGTGTGAGTTACTAAAGCATGTCTGCAATTTACAACTCACTGAAGCGCACGTGCAACTTACTTAAGTGTGCTTTCGATTTACTTAAGCGTGCATGCAACGTAATAAAGTGTACAAATGACTTACGAAGTGTGACTGCAGTTTATGACTCTCTAAAGTGCTTGTGCAGTTTACCAAAGCATGGGCACAATTTGACTGCGTGTGACTAACTTACTTAAGAGTGTGTGCGATTTACGACTCAGTTGCTCCTGTGACTTACAAAAGCGAGATTGCGACTTACTAAAGCGTGTGTGAATTTAATGACTCATTAAGCACTTGTGCAACTCACTCAGGCGTGCATGCATCCCACTTAAGTGTGCAAACGACTTGGGTGCAGTTTATGACTCACAGAAGTGCTTGTACTTCGTAACTTCGTAAACCATATGTGTGATTTTTGACTGCATGCACGGGTGCAACTCACTGAGCGTGCACGCGATTTAAGACTGACTAAAGCACGTGTGTGCGTCTGCTTAAAGTGTGTATGCGACTTACTAAAGTGTGCATGCCGTTTACTAAAGAATGGTGCAAAGTGCTGTCGGGTAGGAGACACGAGCACAACTCCAGCATGTGAGCGACTTCTTAAATCGTGCATGCACTTTCTAAAAAACTTCATCCATGTCACCTCGCGGCGTCTGTAGACTAGAGATTCTGTTCTGGAGTTTAAAATAAACGTCTTTCTGACCCCCGGAGATCATGTGACTTGAAAGTCAAAGTGCGTCCATCATAAACCAGCAGCACGGCGCTGTTTGGTTAAACCCACTCGGTGAGTCGGGTTAACTCAGTTCATTTCTCCTCCCTGTGTGACATCAGCCTGTAGGCATGGTAACCGCAGGAGGTCCAAGAACAGACTGGGGTTTTCCATCAGGACCTTCGTGTTAGAATAACAGTGTGTGTGTGTGTGTGTGTGTGTGTGTGTGTGTGTGTGTGTGTGTGTGTGTGTGTGTGTGTGTGTGTGTGTGTGTAGAGGTTTTACGTGCTGTGATGAGCTGCAGTACGAACACTTTTACATGTTCTCCTCATGTCAGAGCTCTGAAACCGTTTTTTTTCATCAGCTCGGTTTGTTATCTTCATCATTCATCAATAAAATGACCAATCGATCAGAGAGACGTGTTCAAAAAAGTCTCTTCATTTGTAAACGTGGACTAAAGCTTGGATAATCTTTTGCTCCATTAATTCTCTTCGTCTCTTAAATATTCTCTCGGTTTTGGCATCTACTGTCCAACCTTTTTATTTAAACATCGTCTTTATCGCTCCTGACCCAGATTAAGGTTTTTAGACCCTGAAAGTCATGAATGTACGGAAAGTGAGGATATTTTAGACACCTGACTTTGGCTCTGATCGCAGACTGATTGCTGTTTATGGAAAGAACAAAGCGTCCGGTTTGACCAGTTTACTGTTTCAGGTTTTATTGGCCCGGTTTGGTGAAGTTAACAGCAGTGGTATTTTTTTAAAAATGATGCGTTAAATCTACTTATTCCCAGCAGAGTTCTTATTTCCATTTTCATACGGCTGTTGTGTTTTTGGGTTGTCTGTCCGTCCATCCGTCCCAGCATCCAATTGTCCGTGACTTTGTCTGTCCTGCACTTGTGAACACGATATCTCAAGAACAGCCGGAGTGAATTTCTTCAAATTTGGCACAAACACCAACTCTGAGTCAGGATGAATTGATTAAAATGTGGTACGTAAGGTCACTTTGACCGTTTCTTTTTAACATTATATTTCGAGATCACCTTGAGGGATTTCCTTCTGATTTGGCACAACGTCCAATTGGACTCAACAACGAACTGTTTTTAATTTGGTGATCAACGGTCAAGGTCAACGGTCAAGGTCACTCGGACTTTGAGTTTTTTGTTTTTTTTTCCAAATTTGGCACAAATGTCAACACTGAGTCACTCTAATCATGACATTTTTTACACATATGTGTTATAGGATAACATAATGTCATGACCTTCTCTATCCAAAATGTCAGAGGTCAGCGTCACTGTGACATCATAGCGTGACGTTTTTTCTGGCCGTTAATCAGAATCGTATCTCAGGAACAGAAGCGGAGACGTTTGCTTTGAGCTGAATGAGAAGTTGAACTGTGCTGTTTGTAGAGTTCGTCTTCGGTTGGTTCACAGGATGGAGGTCAGAGGGACCGGAGGGATCAGGTCAGTGAGTCCCGCTGGTGGCGGTACAGTCGGGCGGACCTGCGGTGGTGGTACTGGTTCGTGGCGCTCGGCTGCTCCTCCTCGCTGTGTGAGAAAGCGTTCTGCCTTCAGACTGTTGACTCTGAGGTGAATCGGGGTCGGTTATCTAAATATTATCCGTCCCTCTGAACGATTCTCACCCTCTGATTTATGAGCCGGCTCGCCGCGCGCTGAAAACACAGTTTCAGATGGTGACGAGGTTCTCTGGTCTCGCGGAGGTCCAGACTGTTGCTCTTGGGCACGGAGGCGGCGGCGGCGGCGGCGATGGCAGCGAGGGCCGCAGGTTTATGAGGCTCACTGCTGACAAATGGACTCCTCAGCGACAGGTCGTGATTAAGAAACCTGACAGATTTGGTGGACTGAACAGCAGACGGGACGAATGAGGAGGCTTTTATTTAGCCTTCATTGGGCCTGGCAAACCGCCTCTGAGCACATTCTGCGGTCAGAAAAGATTTAACATCAGACGGATGTGGAGTGATGAGGAGTGTCGCTCCTGATGTAGGCGTACACCTCGATTACCATCGTTAATATTACCAGTTTTTTTAAACCTCTTTCTTAACATCTTTTTATTTTGCATATTTTCAGGTTTTTTTCTTTTTTGTCCAGAATGGTATATTTAAAATGATAATAATTTTGTATTATAGGAAAAAAAAAAAAACATAAAATGTATAAATAATATTATTTTTTCTTTCATTGTCAGCACTTTTGGCAGAAAACTAAAATTCTTATAATTATAAATTTAAAATCTTTGTTTTGGGGTTTTTTTTGTCCAGGAAAGTGTATTTAAAATTATATTAAAGAATTATTTTTCTCATTTTCAGCACTTTTTTAAAGTTTTTTTTTGTTTACTTTTGAGTTTTTTGTGCTTTCATTTCAGGTATTTTTGTAACTTGTTACAATCTTTTTTTTTTTTTTCTTAGTTTTTGGGAAATTTCCTGAAAAAATTGTAGTGATTGTAAAGGGTTAATGCTGATTCAGCATGTTGTTGCGGGAGTTAGTTACTTCAGAGGTAAAGTCTTTTTTTGTGTGTTCACATTATTCTGTCCATCACCTGCAGCAGGAGGATGAGACACTGAGATCGGGAAAAGGAGGAAGAGGTGAAGGAGGACGGAGGAGGAGGAGGGAGTGAGGAGGAGACATGGGGAGATAAGGAGGAGGAGGCCGATGAAGAGAGCAGATAACAGTAGAATTAGTGCAGTTTCATTGATTAGCTGTAGAACAGAAGCGTAGGAGCATTGATCGGCTCTCAGGAACAGTTTTACTGGATTTAGACTGAAAAAGAAGAAGACAGCGGAGCGTTCTGTGGAGGAAGAGAGGAGGAACTTTTTCTGACGCTGACGTTGTGTCTGCACACACAGCTGACTGTTTCCGAGCGTCTCGGCGTCTCCTGTTCTGATGATCAGCTGATCGCTCCGTCTGAGCTTTAAATCGCTTAAAAATCATAGAAATCTGAACTTACTCACCTGCGTCTCACATTTATTTGACAAAGATGATACTGGGCGGGTTTCCGTTACAGATTAGTGCAAAACTTTCAAGAAGCATGGATGTTCAAAACACTAGCAGCAACCGCACCTGCCATAATGATAATAATATAATAATAATAATAATAATAATAATAATAATAATAATAATAATAATAATAATACTAATAATAATAATAATAATAATAATAATAATGACCAAAATAATAATAATAATAAATAATAATAATAGTACTACCACTACCACTACTACTACTACTACTACTACTAATAATAATAATAATAATGAAAATGATAATGATAATAATTATAGCTATTATTATTATTTTAAAAAATGCTGACGTGCAGTGCAATGCATTCTGGTAGTTGTAGGTTTTCTTCTGTAAGAAAGAGAAACAGAGGACGGATGTCTGTTTGCGGACAGAAAGTCTGAGCGACCGTCCTGCACTGCTCGCATCTTATGGAGAGCCAGATAATTCAATTATGAGATCTTACGACATAAATTATTATATTTTATTAATATAAAGCACATTTAAAAACAACAAGTTGACCAGTGCTTTACATCAATAAAAAGATTTTTTTTTAAAAAAAAACAATAATAATAAAAAAAATCCATAAATATCATTAGAGGACAAAAGAAGAAAAGAAATCATAAAAAATATATAATATATTATAAATATTTACTCATTTTCTCTGCTTCGGACGCTGAATCTTGACACCAAACGTCACGAGAGAAAGTGAGCAAGAGAGTGTAACACCTTCAGACACGATAACTCACAGCTGCATTAGTGTCTCACTGACACACACATGTCACACACCAGCTGATAAACACGTTAGACACACACACACTCGTCACACACACATCGTCCTCTGATGGTGAAGCGGCCATTTACATGCCAGTGTTGCTTCAGAGCTGCAGCTAAGTGTTTTTAACTGATAACCGAACCGCATTCCTGTGTGAAATCACACACACCCGCACACACACACACACACACACACACACACACACACACACACACACACACACACACACACACACACTCGGGGTATCTCTCTGGCGTCTGCTCGGTCCCGACAAGGAGAAGATTTACTCTCTGTATTAAGGTCAAGAGATCAAAACACTGTCCGTAAATTTCATGCACACACTCACACACACACACACACTCTCTCTTTCTCTCTCGCTCTCTCTCTCTCTCTCTCTCTCTCTCTCTCTCTCTCACACACACACACACACACACACACACACACACTCAGCTGTTGGTTGAGGTTTTGCAGATCATGTTCAGTAAAAAGTAAAAAGGCAAATTTTCAGCCTGTTTTTCCAGGTTTTTGTGACTGATGGGAATGTAAAATCGCTATTTTAACATGTCTTTGTGTGTGTGTGTGTGCGCGTGTGTGTGTGCGCGCGTGTGCATGCGGACAGTGACAGAGCTGTAAGTGAAGCACTGACAGCAGAGATCAATGACTGAGAGAGAGAGCTGTAATCCACCCTCTTTAAAACACACAAGGGCCGTCACTTTGTGTGTGTTTGTTTATGTGTGTGTGTGTGTGTGTGTGTGTGTGTGTGTGTGTGTGTGTGTGTGTGTTAATCCCCCTTACCTCCAGTCGTCTGGTTCTTGTAAATGTAAAGAGGCAGAGACAGACAGATTAGACGTCCTCCACTTCAGTTTTTACTAAAAAGCTCAAAGTAAATAATCATTCGACTTCCTTTTGCTCCGTGACTTCTTCAGCAGACATCAAGTTAAATAATTCAAAAGGTGTTATTAAAAGTTCCTCTCTGTCAAAAAAAGGTAGAAATGTCACCAAAATATTTTTCTAAATAAATAAAATTCTTGAATTAAAATTATTTACTGTCCAAACATGAAGCATGTTGCATCTTTGGAAACTTTTAGAGCTGCAAAATAATTTAAAACATATTGCATAGGTTTTGAAAAAGTTCATTACAAAATATTTTTTTAGCTCCAATATAAAAATAACACATTTTTGACTTCACTTTTCTTCTGCTTCATAAACAAACTCTCTCGTCTTGTGTCTCTTTCTCTCTTTTGGGTCAAAAGTCAAGCAGGTCCACTCAGCGCTCCTCCTCGTCTGTCGTTTGGACTGGAAGAAGACAATGACCAAATATAAAATAACAAATCCCCCCAAATGAGCAAAAATTAGTAAAAAAAAAATGCAAAAATTACCTGAGAATTATTTTAAAAAAACAAAACACAAATAAGACAGAAAACACCTCATGTCACCTTTTTGCTTCACTTTCCTTCTGCTTCAAAAACAGCAATTTGGCTTTATTTCTGTCAAAAAAAAGGCAATAAGCAATGAAAGAAGAAAATACCCCAAATTACAAAGAAATTTTTATGAAGGACAAATGATTGACAAATGATTTTGAAGGAGGCGTCGAGGCCTCGGCTCCTCCTGCAGCAGCTCGTCTGATGTGTGGTCTCCGTGTGTGAATATAAAGCCTGCGGTGCTGAAAGGGTCGTCCGTCCCGCACAAACTGAGGGTCAAACGAGAATTTATGGAGCTCTAAGAAACCGAAGCTGCAACAAAAAGAAAATAGTCGGGATAGTCGCGCTCAGACGGAGAAGTGACAGCCGGAGCTGTGCGGCGAGGCGGCAGCCTGGCAGCGTTTTCTAACTGCTGAACTAAACAACATGTTGTGTTTGGCCGTTTGTCTCGCAGATGGAATTTTACAGCGATGGATTTGATAAACACAAGCAGCAGAAATGTCTTTGACAGAACAGCATCGAGCTAGAAACCAGCTGCTGCACACACACACACACACACACACACACACACACACACACACACACACTCACAGGTGCTTCTGTTAATGGAGACATAGTTTAAGAGTTACTGCACTCAGAATATCAAAAACAGGGTATAAAAATACATTTTAAAACACTGAATCAAAACCACAGAATCAGCGCAAACATTTCAGACATTCACACATCCTTTTTTAATTTTAAAAATAGAAAGGTAGTGCACATTTGAATTTGGGAAATGGGGAAATTCAAAGTGTTTACATAAGATTTATTAGAGAAAAATATAGTTTATTTATGTTCAATTACATTTAAAAAAAAAAAAAAAAGATCATTTTACCAAAACTGCTCATCGCAGAGGGGCTGCTATCTGTGGTGGCTGTTAAGAAAATGCAAATGAAGAGAGTATATAATGTATAATTTATAATGTGTATTTATATATACATATATATATAAATATATATGTATATATAACCTGCTTGTCATCAGATGCTGATGGCCAATTTTAGAGTTTGGGCCTGCTTGGAAAAGGTCTGTAGCAGTAGGGAAGTGTTTTATGTCTACATCACCATTGTGATGTTATTCCCACTGGTCATGTTTTGACGCTTGAACAAAAGCCCCTGGCCTCGTACCTGGACGTTAACGGGGGCGGCGGTCAAGTTTAGGCATCAAAACTACTTAGCTCAGCGTTAGTTACTCGGAGATTCTTGTCGCTTTTCATACAGCAAACATATTTATGATTTCTATTGATTATGTCTAGTTTTGACTTTTTAGTGTTTGAGAATAATCAAGTAAATTTTATTTATAAAGTCCATCTTCACAAATCACAATTTGCCGCAGAGGGCTTTCCAGCATATGACATCCCTCTGACCTTAGACCCTCACATTGACTAAGGAAAAACTATACCTATAACGGGGAAAAAATAAATAAAGTCATGGCTTAACGTAAAATAATGGAGAGTTTCAACAACTGTTTCCGCCCCACAGAAATCTCACGGCCTTGTTTTTTACGGGCCACCTTTGGGGGCTACCGCCCCTCTGTGGAGCAGAAACCAGTTCAGGGGGTAAAGTGGAGCGGGCCGCCACGGGAGGCTGTTAAACGTACCGTGATTTGTTTAAAGAGACGTCAGTGACAAATGGCTGCGAGTAACAAAAGCTTTAAACAACAGCAGAGTGCAGAAGTTTTATTACAGGCTGCAGCAAGCAAAACACACACACACACTCATACTTATATACTTATGAGGACCCTCAGCGACATGAGCGTTCTCTGTAGTGCCGAAACCCAAACTAATCTTAATCGTATCCTTAACCCTAAAACCAAGACTTTTATTAAACATCCCTTTGAAAATGTGAGGCTCAGATAAAAAGGTCCTCACTCTTGGCTTGGTCCTCACAAAGATAGAAAAACAAGAGAAAGACGCACATCATTTCTGCCTGTAAACAGACAGCACTCAGAGTCGGAGGGGTGAAGTAGAGGACTGCAGACAGAGGAATAAATTAAAGACTTATTGCTTCAGCTGTAAAAATGACTGTAAACAAAGGATGGAAATAGTCCTCATGTGTCTCCAAAGTGAGACCACATTTCCCAGCAGCCCCGTTGCCTCATGTCCCTCCCTGTTTACTTTTGCTGTGTTCATGTGATGTTGGATGATCGAGCGATTAAACAAGAGGTTGATATCTGTTTACAGTTATTTTATATTTTTATATATATACATTTTTTAAAAGATATGATAATTTATTTTTATTTAAAATTTTTTTTTTTTTTTTTAATTTTTATTTATTTTATTTTTTTTATAGGTAATCTTGGTTGCTCTACATTGACAGCAGTTATCATTAATACCATTTTACACTTTACATAGAAGGTTGAAGGAAGGTAGAAGGTAGATTTATTTGTCAGTTAAAACAAAGTTTAAAAAATGATATTACATTAGTCCTTGATGCTGCTACATCTTTGGAGTTGAAGGATGAGAAGATTAATATCACCAAATACTACAACAAATACTCTGGTTGTTTGGACATGTTGCTGCTGATGTCATCATTCAATTCCTGCAGTGCATGTTTTGAATTTGCATCTGAGTCTTGAGTCCTGTCGGGTCTGAACAAGGTCCGCCCATCCAGTGCAACAGCTTGATCTGGGATGTTAGGGGTTAACCATGTCTCTGTGAAGATGTGTGCAGAGAAATCTCTGATTTGTTGCTGAGTGAGCATCAATCACATCTCATCCACTTTACTCTCCTGCAAACTGATAAAGAAGGCTTGGTAGTGGAACAGCTCTCGGTCCAAATCGGGTCAGCCTCGCCCTGATGCCGGCTCTCCTCCCTCTCTTCGTCTTTCAGTTTCGTTTCTCCCCTCTGGTCTGACTGGTCGCTCGGTGTATGCCATTGGTGGAGATTGTTATAAATGGTAGTAAACTCGCCTGGCATGCTTCATAGTTCAAAGTTTACTTGCTGCAGCTAATATTTTGACAAACACAATATTTTGTGAAGTTTTTCACAAGATCAATGAATTTTTATAAGAAAACGGCAGGTACGTTTACATTCACAATAAGCACCACCATTATTCCGAATGACAAAATGCCACATGTAAATTGTCACGATTAGCCCCTTTGCAGAGGACGTCCTGCACTTGATCTGAACAGAATATGCTGTTAACATGACCTGCATCAAATTCAGAGTGTTGTCATATCTCGGCTAATAATGGAATATTAGTGTGCATGTAAACTTAGTCACTTTGTCTTTTCCCGTCCTCTCTGTGTGTTTCTGCAGCCCACAGCACTTTAGTAAATGTACTTCATTACAATCCACCACTGAACTCAAGTTCACTCGACTGTAACTACGAAAAAAATCTGACTTTTACATCTTAACTTGTGGTGCGAAATGAACATAAAAATAAATGAACAAAGAGAAGAATCCCCAGCTTCACAATAAGCAGTTAAAAGGAGTCGATGTCCCTCGGCCTCTCTGTGTGTTCATTATTAATCCATCCCTCCATCCATCCGTGGTGATGCAGTGTGACTGTATTGAAAAGGCGTTGAGTGCGTTTATAAGGTGATGACCTGAGCCAATAGCTGCTGTCCATACAGCCAGCAAACAATCAATGCTGTAAATGACTGCCAGGATCAAAGGAAACGGCCTCATTTATTATTCCCTGCATGTAAGCACTTTAATGTCTGTCTGTCTGTCTGCAGATCCTCCTGCCGCTGTCTGAATCTTTGTCTTATCTGTTTCATAAGATTGTTACACTTCATACACACATACTCTTCATGACTTTAGAGCCCGAGTCTTCAGAAAGGGATCCTCAGAGTTACTTCAGGGGACTACCAAATAATTGTTGATAATTGAAGTTGTTGTTGTTGTTGTGCCTCCGTGGCAGTGATAGCCATGGCTGCAGGCAGTATGTTTTCAGATTTTCCAAAAACATGCTGCTTGCTTTTTTCATGTTCATGCATCTTGTTGCGTCCTCCACTGCCGCTCCGAAAAAGTATTTTTAGACCTCAGAACTTGTTTTTATGTCAGAGACGTTGGCAGGCGGAGCAGTGAGGCTTTTAAAGCAGGTGTAAATCAGGTTTGTATAACGTTTAACGCCCAGCAGGCCTGCAATAATCACAGCTCATGCCCGACTGCGGATAAGAGCCTAATGATGTGTTGCCTCGGCTTGTTTAAAACATTTCAAATCAACAGGAGTTATTTCTTTTTGTTTGAGCTGCGAGTGCAGAGCTCGTAATCATTTTCAGGTCGTAAGAAAGCTTTCAACGGAAACATGATCACACAATAATGTGATGAATCTCTGAAAATATACAGATTTTTGACTCTGTTTTACCATAAATATTCCCGTACCACCTACAGTTTTACAGTTCAACACTTAAACTAATCTGCAGGTACAAATCCTCGGCAACAAAATCTTAATTATCTGAAGGTTCTGTATCTTCAGCTTCATGACAATGAAATTACAGATTCACACTACATACGGTCATTACTTTATCCTAAATGAGCAAAGCGTGTCAGTGTGTATATGTGCTGCTTTCAGGTCTGACCCTGTGTTTTTGTGTGTTTCAGATCTACGATGCAGAGGGGACGTTACAGCACTTTATCGATGGTAATGATCCCAGTAAGTCCAGCTGGATGAGGTATATCCGCTGTGCCAGACACTGTGGGGAGCAGAACATGATGGTGGTGCAGTACAGGTAAGAACACATTTAATTATTTCACATTTGGTGGGTGTCATCTTTGTCATCCAAAAGTGAACTCTGTTGTACCAGGAGTGTGCGAAAGTTCATGTTCTGTACTAATAATACTATGCACCAACACCAAAATACCCAGTGAAGACGCACATTTTAGCAAAGCAGACTCTCAGTGGGGACATTTGTTTACAGTTTGAGGACAGACTGTCCTGGTACACCAGTGCCAACACGTTCAGAGCTCATGTAGCAGCTCTCTTTAAAAACGTGTAATTTATGATTACATCAGGAGTTAATTAATGAGAATAACCTTTTTTTTGCACCAAATTTAGCTTTGAGGCTATTTATAAATAGTATGTGTGGTCATTTTAAGATAAATAACATTTAGGACTCCAGTAACTTTGCAAAATATATTCTAAGCATTAAAGCACCGTCCCACCCCCACGCTAATAAGTCAATGGACTAAAAATACAACACCTGGTCTACACCTGCTTTCTTAAGAATTTTCTTTTTTTTTTAACAACTAAAACACTGAAACCATCAGAATAATTAGAAACATACTGTATTTACATCAAATCTTTGCACACAATGGCCAAAGCACACAACTGAAAACTTCACCTCTAACATCTAACATTACTGTTGCCACTTTCTCCAGCTACAGTTTAAAAAGTGAAACGCGCTCCGGATATAAGTTTTTCATTTAATGCAAACCACTTACAATGACTCTTATTGAGTATCTACTCAGAATTTCTGTCTCAGGAGGTTTTGAACATAGTGATTTCATTATTCATATGAAAAAAACTATTTCATATTATTTTGTTGAAATAAGTTCTGTTAAGACCATTTATTGTCATATTTACTGTTAGGTGCTTTTTCACGTTCAGATACTTCGACATAAAAAATGATTAATCCTTACCAAAAAGGGCTTTGCTAATTTTTGAGTTCATCTAAAGCAGAACACGTTTTGTGTGTTTGGTTTCTAACAGTCAAAACAATTTGGACCAATAATACAGGCTTAGAATTGAATTTGTTTCATTTTAAACATTGAGATGTGTTGCTTTTTTTAATTGCTTACAAGGAGGCAACAGACTACCGTTTAAGATTTTGCAAAGAGGAACATTTCTAAATGGCTAATTAAAGAAAATCACATTACTGCAAAAAGATATTACTACATCATAATAATAACCTTCTGTAATTGTAAGCAAAATAATAACATAAAAAAGTAAAGCAAAAACAACAAAAACCTAAATTTGATCTCTAATCCATGTAAAATAAAAATGTGATTCATACCTTCATGCATTAACTTGTTTCTGTCCTGTAGGCTTACTGTCATTTTTGTATATTTAGTTTGGTGAATGCACTTTATATGTGCTGTAATATCTCTTAAATATGTGGTATATATACCACAGACACTTATATGTCATTTTGAAGGTTTATTTAACTTGCCAAGAGACAAAAAAAGAGATGACCAATAAAAAAAAATGTGACCACACAAACTTTGCAGCTAATAAAACCTTTAATAAGATGTCGTTTAATCAGTTAAGATGTTCAGTGATGTGACATAAAATGAAAATAGTCAGAGTTTATCTCTGCAAAGCCATTTTGAACAGTGGACCCAGATGATAATGCATTATTTCATCTCATGCATTATTTTAATGCACGTTCAATCACAGTCGCTAAAGTTCACTCATGAGTCTGAGGGTAGAAGTTACTAATTCTTTAGTCACAGTTTGTCTTTTTAGTATTTTGCATATACAATCGAGAGGATCTAACAGACACTAATGGTGCCTCAATTTCAAAGACAACAACAATATTTAGTTTTGTAAAACCACTGACAAATTTTGGTTAAAGGGAACAAGCCCAAAATTAAATCTGAACCTCTTAAACTTAGAAATGGTCTGCAAGTATCTACATTGATATTTTTGATTATTTTAAAGGAGTATATTTCAATGCATCATAACGTCTATAAACCATAATTATTGATAAAAGAATGGAAATTGTGTCATAAAAAAATGCAAAAAATGTATGTTTTTCATCACATTTTACATAATAAAAACACCATACATATTAATCCGAAAGATTTCTGAATGTAGTAACATAAACAAAATATCTCCTAGCATGCCTTTAATTGTTTGAGCTTTGTATTTATTTAGTTTTTAAGAGTGCAAAGCTTTGTGATGGATTCATCATTCATTCCTCTGGCGCCCTCATGCTTTTTTACATTGCAGGTAATGTAGGGCAATGACGTTATTACAAAGCGATGACATAAATGGCATTAAGACGGCAGTTTTTACTCACTGTGGATTATTTCACTTCTCATCCTGTAGAACTGGTTTGCTTAGAAAATCTTGGCACGATCAACTGGCACAAAGTCAAACCATCTGAATTCCTCTCTGACAGCAGAGAGTCATTCGTGTCCCGTCCTCTACCAACAGTGAATATTCTTTGAACAATGACCCGAACCAAGTTTTCTTTAGTTTCCCAAAGTTAACCCTTTCAACTTTGCAACAAAAACTCTTCACCAGTGCTGACATTGGTATTTTTGCTTACTGCAATGTCAAGTATTGACGTAGCGTCATGAAACAAAATAGCAAAACTCAGACGTTTTTTTTATCACATTTTACCAAATAAAAACAAAACATTTTGATCCAAAAGAATTTTGAATGTAGAAACATATACTATTATGAGCTTATAACGTGATCAAATGCAACACAAGCTTGATGTATGTTTTCCTATCATTTTTAATGGTTTAACTGGTCATACCAGTTTTTGATGGAGTTTCTGAGAAATTGATACCAAATCAAATGTCCTTGAGAATGGAAAAATAACTGCGTCATGAGGGGAAAGTATGAAAAGCCAGCTGGTAGCCCACCCACTAAAACCATCATAGACCAGGAAGAACTGGGTCAGGACCATCTAAGACCATCCTCCACCAGCTATAATTAACTAAAAGCAGCTACCAGCAGAAACTGGCTTTTAGTTGTTGTTGTTTTTTTTTTTTTTTTTACAGCAGAGAATATCTCAGTTACTATGTTTTTAAATTGAAAAAGTACAAGGTTATTGAAACGACAATCTCCCATCGCCATTACTGGAAATTCCCAGGGGAATTCTGGCATTAATGCAGCGAAATAGTACCTTTGCACCACACATAAGTCAAGGTAACATTAGATAATGATGTGATGGAGGGGAAGACTTATGTCATAGCTCTCTGCAGCAAAACGAATGAATGCTCTGGCCATGATGGTTCTTATTTTCAACCTAAATCCAATCATACAAAAAAAACCCTATATCTTAGGGTTTTTCCATTTGAAAAGGTGCCGCTGATGTGAAGTCCTTCCTGGAAAAACACAAAAGCTCATAAAATGGAGCAGCTCTTGTCCCTGGCCTTTATCACATGTTCTTGTACCCAGTTATTTATTTCTTCCTTGTGTTTTTCTATCAATTCGTTGACTTCTTCGGTCAGATTTACTTCGTTTGGCGAACGAATCATCCCGATCAGGTCATTCAATTCTTGTTCTTGCCTTTTCTTCAGTCTGTCAAAGTCTTTCCGGTACGGTTTGTGTTTGCTTAGTTGTTGAACTATCATGTTGTTGTGTCTTTGTTGCTTCTCCTTCAGATCCTCCAGTTCCTTGTCGTGCTTTTCTGTCATAGCTACAAAGTCTTCATCGTATCTGCTTTTGAATTCATTGAATTCTTCAGCTTTCCTTCTTGCTTCTTCTTCATGTTTACGCTGAATAACTGCCAGGTTTCTCACAAGGGTGTCATGTAGTTTATTCAGTTCTCTCTCCTCTTGCTCTTTTCTGAGTAGATGTTGTCGTTGTTTGTTTTCAAATTTTTTTCTTTCTTGGTCATATTCTTCTTTCAGCTTTTTAAGTTGCATTTGCTCCTCGAATCGTCTCTCTTGATCTTCCACATATCGTTTTTTCCACCATTCCTGTCGTTCCTTTTCCCAAATCTCTTGTCCTTGTCTTATGTCCTTTGTGTCCTGTGTCCATGTTTTGTCAGCAGCTTCCTTTATTGCAGTTCCATGGTGTAGATTTTGTTCCCACTGCAGTGTTTGAATGTCATCCTGCCACCTTGTCTCACTTTCCTCTGCTTTTCTCTCTTCTTCTTTTCGCTTTATCTTTTCCTGCTCCTCCCTAATGGATTCCTTCTTTTGGTTGATATGTTTCGTTTCGAGTTCTCTTTCTTGTTCAGCTTTCGTTGTTTGTTCTTGCAGTTCCCTTTTCTTTGCTTGCAATATTTTTTTGTACTCATTTTCAACATCCATCATCTCTCTCTGTATTTCATCTTCCTTTTCCTTCAGGATCCTCTTCACCTCCTTTTGTATGGCTGCTACACCTCTGAGATGTTCCATCAGAGGTGTAGCAGCCACCACCATTTCTGGTCACCATTGATTCGACTTTTCTCAGTAGCTCTCTGACTTGAGAGCGATTCTTGTCCTTGTTGTTGAAGACCTGGTATCTTCCTCCACAGTCAGCCAACAGGTTTTCAAAAACATCTGCTCTTACATAACTCTCAAAGGACACATCATGGAGTTCATCACCTCGGGTGAAAACCAGAATGATGTAGTCTTCTGACTTCTTGCCCAAAAAACTTCTTGATCAGTGCCACGGTGTCTCTCTCCTCTTGTGTGAAGCGGCCGATCTGCAGCACCAACAAGAACACATGAGGTCCAGGAGACAACATGCTGACACAATTCACAAGCTCTTGTTGGACTTCCTCGTTGGACAGGGTCGTGTCGTACAAACCGGGGGTGTCGACTATGGCGACGGGCCGTCCATCAACCTCTCCTGTTTCTTTCCGGCAAAGCACGGTCACCGACTTTGGACTGACTTTGGACGTGAAGCATTCTCGGCCCAAAATAGTGTTTGCAGTGGCGCTCTTTCCACATCCAGTCTTCCCAATCAGCACCATCCTGAGACACTCTTTGCTCTGAGGTTTAAAACTTTCTATCTTTGGTACAGATTTTTGGATTGCGCCCTCATTCACCTGCGGCTCAGCCATCATTTCCTTTGTGAAGCATCTGGATTGACCAGCTCTCATCTGTTCGACTGTGTGCAACACATGAGAGACCTGCTGCTTGTCCCTAAGATCAAAGACAAAATATCGATCTCCACAGCTCTGACGGAGCTCCTGGATGTGCTTATTCTCCTTCAGGCATCTCACGACAGCTTGGAGAATTAGTATCTGACTTGACGGTGAACAGAATCATGGCGAAGTCAGTCATTCGAGAGCTGAAGGCGTTCTGGATGGTCTCCAACTCTTTCTTGTCCTCATAAGTGATTTGACCAACAGGTAGGACCAGGATGAAGGCGTGGACGCCCTCAGGATCACAGAGGGAGACACACCTGAATGATTCCTCCATCACTGCCTCCTGAGATTTTCCGTGCAGAGCAGGAAGCTCCACCAGGGAAATTCGACGTCCACACACCTCTCCCAGAGTCTTAACACACTTTGATGAGTTGACAAGTGGACCAAAGTTTCTGTCTCCCAGAATGGCATTCACCACTGAAGTCTTCCACGCTCCAAATCTTCCACATAACACTAAGTTCAGAGGAGTTTTCGAGGTCTCAGATGTCGTCATGAGATCAGCTCCTTCGGTGCAGTTAAGATGTCCTCCTTTGTTGTCACTCACTATCTTCTCCATCTCATCAATCAGTTCTTGATAATTGTATTTAGAAAGGTCTTTGTCATCAAGGTTAATGCTGAGCTTTCTTTGTCTGCAGTCTCGGATGACTTGGTTCACTGAAGGATTCTGTATCTCCTCAGTTTGTGTTTGGATGACCATCAAGTATTTAAAGGCATCATCACCAAAGAAACCCAGGATGAACTTAAATTTCTGTGCGTCGTCTTCACAGAAGTCGCTCGGCTTCACTAACAGCAGGAGCACGTTTGGTCCAGGAGGGCAAAGGACAACACACTTTCTCATCTCGTGTCTCACTCTGTCCACAGGCAGACCGAAGACGTCCGAGGTTTTCACCACCGTTAATTTTTTCCCCCTCCATTCTCCATAGGTAACTGTACTCTGCTTAGGGATTTTCTGATCGGGAAAAATGTCTCCCCTTGTGATTAAGTTACTTAATGTCATTGTTTCGTTTTGTCTCTTTCCAAACACCAGAATCCTGAGGTCGGATGCTGTAAATCAAAAAAAAAAGTCAAAGCATGAAAATCAACTCAATGAGTGCATGTATTGTAATGTCTTTCATTGAGGTTTTTCGGTGAGTAATAGTAGGGATGTCACAGATTAACTGTCAGCTGCTGAGAATAATTTTTACCAAAAAATCATGTCGGTCTGAAGGCCGGGAAACACCAAACTAACATCACAGAACTAGCAGCAAACAAAGGCCCCCTGCTCCGTTTTGTTTCATATCTAGTGTCCACAGCCGCTCTCTGGTTGGATGTGGAGGGTGGCTTTTGGCCGTGTGCGCGTACGCCAACAGCACTGACAGAGTGGCACTATTTGACAAGTACAAGGGGTAGAAGGGGCTGGGAACACAGTCTGTTAGGCCTCTGATGGTATTATGCTAAATATACCTCTGCTGTCTCAAAGCTTCAGCTGTTTACCTTTTGACTGAGTCTGTTAACTGTTTGCTTCGCTATGCTAACGTAATGGAGCCTAAGAAAGCTAATGGTAAACAACTTCTCCTTCTGATGATTTGTTCATAGACACGATGCGAGTGTTTTGCGCAGCTAGTTTACATACGAGGTCAATGCAAAGATGCAAATAGATGCAAATTCACACCAGGTGGCATGATGGAGGCGTTTGTTAACATGATGGATGCGGAAAAGCGATTTTTCACATCTTTGTGTCAGTCATGCAGTTTCACATTTTTCAACTTGAGTTGCAATCTATTAGCATTAACATCTAGTTGACATGCTCCTGATGTTACTGATGTCCAGAAATGAAGCAAAACTATGGAGCTAAACTCAACATCAGTGCTGTACAAAGACAGAACAAATAGGGACCTGAAGGGCTAAACTATAAAGTTACATGGTAAGCTCCGAGAATACATCTGTGTCTTGTGTGTAAACGTTTTTTGTTGAGTTGCTTCTTGGCAAAATACTCTGAGTAAAAAGTTGGTATTTTATTAGTAAGTAACAATGGAGGGCGTGTAATAACAGCCTGATAAATTATTGTGTTAGCATCTTGGTTTACTCTGCTTCAGGGGATGGAGACTCTGTGTTTACATTCAGCTTTCTGTTTTATTTTACTGCAAACCAAGTAAGCCGTAAGCTGCCTCTTCTAGCTAACGCAGTGTAGTTACACTAGTACAACCGCAGCTGTTAAGGCTTCTGGCTTTGCCGGTCTGGTCCGGTGTACGAGCTTAAACCTGTTTGTATTATTCGAAGTGGCTTGAACCAGCATTTGTCATATTGTCATGCTCTGGCAATTTTAAACATTACTACCACAGCACTAACTCCAACTTAAATTGCATTAGCTAATAAGCCATATGACACTGATTAATTAACTATTATGTTTAAAATAATGGAGCCACTAATGTCCGTTAGTAATGACCCAACAGGTCGTGTGTCATTTGCTGTTGTGCCGAGGCAGTTGGTGTTGGCAACGTGAAAAAAACATACTTTTTCAGCAGAGGCAAGAGAGTTGGTTTCATTTTTGGGATGATGAGAGGAGACATAAAAAAAGACTAAATCTGTACCAATATGGCAACATTTTGGATTTTAAGCTGACCAAAGCGCTGTCCTTATTGTCCGTAGTGCTGTTGTGAGCTTAACTTTAATTGGACGCTGTGTTTCTATTTATAGCTGATGCTCGCTTTGAAAGCACCACAGTTGAAACGGAACGGCTGATTCATGAACTTGAAATAAGGAATTATTTATATGCAACCTTATTTCACTACAAAAACCTAAACACAGTGTCCACTGGCTGGAGGGACATTGCTGGGATTTGACAGTTTCTCCCGAGGCAAATGCCCATCACTAAAATCAAGCTTGGCTAACTTGCTGTTGGCTATATTGTATGTAATTTCCAGTAAAAATAGCAATATAAAAGGTGTGTTTTCTGATTTAAGAAGTAGTGTTACAAACGTAGGAATAAAGCAAGTCAGCTATTCGCCCATCTCGCCAGTCTTTCGGTCTCTGGTCTGATTGTGAGCACACAACTGATAGCTACGTGGTTTGTTTTAATAAAGTAACAGAAGTGCATAAATAATGAGTCTGTGTGGACAGAGAGCTTTGGTTTTGTGATGCTATGTTATAATTGACAGCTGATTTCTGTTGGGACATGTTGAGTCATCTGGGTTGGTGAACTGGTCTGGTGAGGTGCTTGGCTTAATATCCAAGCAGTTTGAAAACTTTTGCACCAACCCAACCCTACCTAAAAACATGAAAGACCATTCAAAAATATCCTCAGTGAAATATGTTCAGTGAAGACACCTTTGTATGTTCAGTGCCAACATGTTTTATATGGATGACTTAAGATCAGCCAACTGAAACTTAAAGGTTAGGTAACGAGAACACTCCCCATTCTTTCGCCTGCGACTGTCTCTTACACTTTTTCTTTTTGTAGT